>NC_092777.1:68480098-68723316 GCF_047496795.1 Chiloscyllium punctatum | reverse complement strand
GGGGATGGTACACACTGCTGTTACTGAGTGTCAGTGGGGGGAGGGAAGGGATGGTACACACTGCTGTTACTGAGTGTCGGTGGGGGGAGGGAGGGGATGGTACACACTGCTGTTACTGAGTGTCGGTGGGGGGGAGGGAAGGGATGGTACACACTGCTGTTACTGAGTGTCGGTGGGGGGGAGGGAGGGGATGGTACACACTGCTGTTACTGAGGGTCGGTGGGGGGGGGAGGGGATGGTACACACTGCTGTTACTGAGGGTCGGTGGGGGGGGGGAGAGGATGGTACACACTGCTGTTACTGAGCGTCGGTGGGGGGAGTGAGGGAGGGGATGGTACACACTGCTGTTACTGAGGGTCGGTGGGGGGGTGGGGATGGTACACACTGCTGTTACTGAGGGTCGGTGGGGGAGGGGAGGGGATGGTACACACTGCTGTTACTGAGCGTCGGTGGGGGGAGTGAGGGAGGGGATGGTACACACTGCTGTTACTGAGTGTCGGTGGGGGGAGGGAGGGAGGGAGGGGATGGTACACACTGCTGTTACTGAGTGTCGGTGGGGGGAAGGAGGGGATGTTTGTGAATGTGGTGCCAAACAAGCGGGTTGTTTTGTTCTGGATGGTGTCAAGCTTCTTGAGTGTCGTTGGAGCTGCCCCATCCAGGGCAAGTGGGAAATATTCCCTCACACCTCTGACTTGTGCCTTTGAGATGGTGGGACAGGGTTTGGGGAGTCAGGAGGGGAGTTCCTCGCTGCAGGTTTCCAGCCTCTGACCTGCTTCTTGTAGTCATTGTATTTACATTTGAATCCAGTTGAGGTTCTGGTCAATGGTAACCCCCAGGATGTTGACAGTGGGGGGATTCAGTGATGGTAACACCATTGAATGTCAAGGGGCATTGGTTAGATTGTCTCTTATTGGTGATGGTCATTGCCTGGCATTTGTGTAGTGTTAATATTATTCCCCGTTTGTCAGCCCAAGCCTGGGCACTGTTCAGATCTTGTTGTATTTGAACATGGACTGTTTCAGTATCTGAGGAACCACGAATGGTGCTGAACATTGTGCAATGATCAGTGAACATCCCCACTTCTGACCTTATGACAGAGGGAAGGTCATTGATGAAGCAGCTGAAGATGGTTGGGCCTAGGACACTATCCTGAGGGACTCCTGAAGAGATGTCCTGGAGCTGAGATGACTGACCTTCAACAACCAAATATCAGACAGTATGCCCTTTGTTTCCCATCTCATTGATGCCACACTTGGTCAAATACAGCCCTGATGTCATGCCTTTGCAGGATCCAGTGCCTCCAACTGTTTCTTGATATCACATGGAGTGAATTGAATTGGTTGGAGACTGGTATCTGTGATCACTGGAGGAGCCCAAGACAGATCATCCACTCAGCACTTCCGACTGAAGATTGTTGCGAATGCATCAGCCTTATCTTTTGCCCTGATGAGCTGGGCTCCTCTATCAGTGAGGTTGGGATATTTATGGAGCCACCTCCTCCAGTGAGTTGTTTAATTGTCTATCACCATTCATGATTGGATGTGGAAAGACCCAGTGGCTCAGTGGTTAGTGCCAGGGTCCCAGGTTTGATCCCAGCCTCAGGCGACTGTCTGTGTGGAGTTTGCACATTCTCCCCGTGTCTGCGTGGGTTTCCTCCGGGTGCTCCAGTTTCCTCCCACAGTCTAAAAATGTGCAGGTTAGGTGAATTTGCCTTGCTAACTTGTCCACAGTGTAAGTTATTAGTCAGTGTAAATATAGGGGAATGGGTCTGTGTGGGTTACTCTTCGGAGGGTCAGTGTGGACTTGCTGGGCCGAAGGGCCTGTTTCCACACTGTAGGGAATCTAATCTAGTTCCCTCTTGTTGGTTCCTTTAGCAGCCGCCATGGACCCAGTCTGACAGCTGTCCTTTAGGAGCAAAAGCAGATAGTGCTGGAACAACTCAGCAGGTCTGGCAGCATCAGGGGAGAGAAATCAGAACTAACATTTCAGATCCAGTGACCTTTCCTCAGGACAGCCTTTATCCTTTAGGATCTGACCAGCCAGATCTGTTGTATAGTTGCTGAGCCACTCTGGGTAGTGGACAGTGAAAACCCCACCCAGAGTATATTAGATTACTTACAGTGTGGAAACAGGCCCTTTGGCCCAACAAGTCCACACTGAGCCGCCGAAGAGCAACCCATTCCCCTACATTTACCCCTTCACCTAACACTATAGGCAATTCACCTGACCTGCACATTGTTTGGACTGTGGGAGGAAACCGGAGCACCTGGAGGAAACCCACGCAGACACGAGGAGAATGTGCACACAGACAGTTGCCTGAGGTGGGAATCGAACCCGGGTCTCTGGCGCTGTGAGGCAACAGTGCTAACCACTGAGCCACCGTGTCGCCCTAATTTTAAATTCAAATTCCACCACCTGCCGTGGCAGGATTTGAACCCAGATACCCAGTACATTATTCTGAGTTTCTGGATTAGTATTGAGTGATAATACCACTAGGCCATTGCCTCCCTAGTATATTTTATGTCCTTGCCATTCTCAGTACTTTCTCCAAGTGTTGTTCAACATGAAGGAGTTTCGATTCATTAGCTGAGGGAGATTTAAAAGCTGAAACTTTAACCTCCCACAGAGACCTGACTCCATTTACTGAGGGCCACACCTTGTTCCTGTTTCAAATTACAAGGACAAGGAACTGCAGTGTTTTCTGTTTTACAAACAAACTGATAATTTGTGTGGTTTTAAAACACAACAGGGAGACAAATGTCAGTACAACTCAGTGACATGGTCACAAACACCCTTTCTGCTGAACTGTACCAAAGACCCTGTAAACAGTAATCTCACTTCATCACCTGTCTGGCACAAACGCAGCAACCACCACCACATCCAATAACCACCACATCCAATAACCACCACATCCAATAACCACCACATCCAATAACCACAACATACAATAACCACAACATCCAATAACCACCACATACAATAACCACAACATACAATAACCACCACATCCAATAACCACAACATCCAATAACCACAATATCATACAATAACCACAACATCATACAATAACCACTACATCATACAATAACCACATCATACAATAACCACGTCATACAATAACCACGTCATACAATAACCACCACCACATATAATAACCACCACCACATTCAATAACATCATACAATAACCAATAACCACATCATACAATAACCACCACAACATACAATAACCACAACATCATACAATAACATCATACAATAACCACCACCACATACAATAACCCCAAAATACAATAACCCCAACATACAATAACCACAACAACATACAATAACCAGCACCACATCATACAATAACCACATCATACAATAACCCCAACATACAATAACCAGCACCACATCATACAATAATCACATCATACAATAACCACAACATAATACAATAACCACCACAACATACAATAGCCACAACATACAATAACCACAACATCATACAATAACATAAATAACCACCACATCATACAATAACCACCACATCATACAATAACCAGCACAACATACAATAACCAAATCACACAATATCCACTACATCATACAATAACCACATCATAGAATAACCACATCATACAATAACCACATCATACAATAACCACCACCACATACAATAACCACTACATCACACAATAACCACAACATACAATAACCACATCATACAATAACCGCTACATCATACATTAACCACAACATACAATAACCACATCATACAATAACCACATCATACAATATCCACCACCACATACAATAACCACCACATCATACAATAACCACCACATCATACAATAAACCACATCATACAATAACCACCACCACATACAATAACCACCACATCATAACAATAACCACATCATACAATAACACCACCACATACAATAACCACTACATCATACAATAACCACAACATACAATAACCACATCATACAATAACCACTACATCATACAATAACCACATCATACAATAACCACTACATCATACAATAACACAACATACAATAACCACATCATACAATAACCACATCATACAATAATCACTACATCATACCATAAACACTACATCATACAATAACCACATCATACAATAACCACAACATACAATAACCACATCATACAATATCCACTACATCATATAATAACCACATCATACAATAACCACATCATACAATAACCACATCATACAATAACCACCACCACATACAATAAGCCCAATATACAATAACCACATCATACAATAACTCAGCGAAACAAATAACCAACCTGATCTTTCAGAGAGAGAAACTGGAAGTGAGGCAGAATAAAGTGTTCAGGAAAAGAGTGAAAGACTGGCACATTGATGGAGTAAATGTGTAAAAGGGGAGGTGGGGGGGGGGGGGGGGGTGGTGGAGGTGAACCACAGAGTGAGACACACACACACACAGGGAGGGGTAGGAGTCACACACACACACACACACAGGGAGGGAGGGAGTCACACACACACACACACACAGGGAGGGAGGGAGTCACACACACACAGACACACACACAGGGAGGGTAGGAGTCACACACACACAGGGAGGGAGGAGTCACACACACACACACACACACAGGAGGGAGGGAGTCACACACACACAGACACACACACAGGGAGGGTGGGAATCACACACACACACACACAGGGAGGGAGGGAGTCACACACACACACACACACAGGGAGGGAAGGGAGTCACACACACACAGACACACACACAGGGAGGGAGGGAGTCACACACACACACACACACACACACACAGGGAGGGAGGGAGTCACACACACACACACACACACAGGGAGGGTGGGAATCACACACACACACACACACTGGGGAGGAAGGGAGTCACACAGACACACACAGTGAGGGTGGAGTCACACACACGCACCCACAGGGAGGGAGTCACACAGACACACACACACAGGGAGTGAGGGAGTCACACACACAGAAGGAGGGAGGGAGTCACACACACACAGTGAGGGAGGAGGTCACACAGACACACACACACACACACACACAGTGAGGGTGAGAGTCACAACACACACAGGGTGGGAGGGAGTCACACAGACACACACCCACAGGGAGGGAGGGAGTCACACACACACCCACACAGGGAGGAGGGAGACACACAGACTCACAGTGAGGGAGTGAGTCACACAGACACACCACACAGGGAGGGAGGGAGTCACACAGATACACACACAGGGAGGGAGGGAGTCTCTCACACACACACACAGGGAGGCAGGGAGTCACACACACACACAGGGAGGGAGCGAGTCACACAGACACACACACAGGGAGGGAGGGAGTCACACAGACACACACACAGGGAGGGAGGGAGTCACACACACACACAGGGAGGGAGCGAGTCACACAGACACACACACAGGGAGGGGAGGGAGTCACACACACACACAGGGAGGGAGCGAGTCACACAGACACACACACAGGGAAGGAGGGAGTCGCACAGACACACACACACAGGGAGGGAGCGAGTCACACACACACCCACACAGGGAGGGAGGGAGTCACACAAACACCCACACAGGGAGGGAGGGAGGGGGTCACACACACACAGGGAGGGATAGAGACACACAGTGAGGGGTGGGAGTCACACACACACCCACATAGGGAGGGAGTCACACAGACACACACACAGTGACGGGTGGGAATCACACACGCACCACAGGGAAGGAGGGAGTCACACACACACACACACACAGGGAGGGAGGGAGTCACACACACACACACACACACAGGGAAGGAGGGAGTCACACATACACACTGGGAGGGTGGGAAATCACACACACATACAGGGAGGGAGGGAGTCACACACACACACACAGGGAGGGTTGGAGTCACACACACACCCACATAGGGAGGGAGGGAGTCTCACACACACACACAGGGAGGGAGTCACTCACACACACACACACACCACAGGGAGGGGAGTCACACACACACACACACACAGGGAGGGAGTCACACACACACACACACACACAGGGAGGGAGAAAGTCACACATAGGGAGGGAGGGAGTCACACAGACACACAGGGAGGGAGGGAGTCAGTCACACACACACAGGGAGGGAGTCACACACACACACACAGGGAGGGAGTCACACACACACACACAGGGAGGGAGAAAGTCACACACACACACACAGGGAGGGAGGGAGTCACACACAGACAGACCCAGGGGGGTGGTTGCTCTCACGGAATGCCCTGTCCCTGTCTCAGTTCCAGCCCCGGGCTCTGACCGATGCCGCTGTCTGCGATCCCGGACCCAGTGGATCGCTCTCCCCTGGGACTCGATCCTGGCAACCGCCCGCCCCCATAAACAACGGGCCGAGCGGCCGCCCGTTTCCAGGCTGCGCCCAAAACACGAGCCGGGCGGAGACTCTCCCTCACCGGGGCTTTAGTTCACATTTACCCCCCCCCCCCCCCAATGCAGGAACTATTTACCCCCCGGATGTAGGTGCTATTTATCCTTTAATGCACAGTCTATTTACCCCCCAAAGTAGGGGCTATTTACCCCGAATACACGGGCTATTTACCCCCAATGCAGGGTCTATTTCCCCCCAATGCATGTGCTATTTACCCTCCAATGTATGGGCCATTTACCCCCAATACAGTGACTATTTAGCCCTAATGCAGGGGCTATTTACCCCAAATGCATGGGCCATTAACCCCCGATGCACGGGCTATTTACCCCCAAATCACGGGCTATTTACCCCCAATGCAGGAGCTATTTACCCCCCAATGCAGGGGTTATTTACCCCCCAATGCAGGGGCTATTTACCCCTCAATGCAGGGGCTATTTACCCCCAATGCAGGGGCTATTTACCCCTCAATGCAGGGGCTATTTACCCCCCAATGCTGGGGCCAGTTACCCCCCAATGCACAGGGTACTTACACCCAATGCATGGGCTATTTACCCCCAATGCATGGGCTATTTACCCCCCAATGCATGGGCTATTTACCCCCCAATGCAGGGGCAATTTACCCACCAATGCATGGGCTATTTACCCCCCAATGCTGGGTCAATTTACCTCCCAATGCATGGGCTACTTACCCCCAATGCATGGGCTATTTACCCCCCAATGCAAGGGCTATTTACCCACCAATGCAGGGGCTATTTACCCCCCCCAATTCCAGGGACTATTTACCCCCCAATGCAAGGGCTATTTACCCACCAATGCAAGGGCTATTTACCCACCAATGCAGGGGCCATTTACCCCCCAATGCAAGGGCTATTTACCAACCACCCAATGCATGGGCTATTTACCAACCAATGCAGGGGCTATTTACCCCAAATGAATGGGCTATTTACCCCGAATGCATGGGCTATTTACCCCCAATGCACGGGCTATTTACCCCCAATGCACGGGCTATTTACACACCAATGCAGAGGCTATTTACCCCCAATGCACGGGCTATTTACCCCCCAATGCAAGAGCTATTTACCCTGAATGCAGGGGATATTTACCCCCAATGCAGGGACTATTTGCCCCAAATGCAGGGGCTATTTACCCCCGATGCATGGGCTATTTACCCCTCAATGCATGGGCTATTTACCCCCAATGCAGGGGCTAGTTACCTCCAATGCAGGGGCTATTTACCCCCCAATACATGGGCTATTTACCCCCAAGGCAGGGGCTATTTACCCCCCAATGCACGGGCTATTTACCCCCCAATGCATGGGCTATTTACCCCCCAATGCAGGGGCTATTTACCCCCCAATGCAGGGGCTATTTACCCCTCAATGCAGGGGCTATTTCCCCCCCAATTTAGGGACTATTTTCCCCCCAATTCAGGGGCTATTTACCCCCCAATGCAGGGACTATTTACCCCCCAATGCACGGGCTAATCACCCCCAAAGCAGGGGCCATTTACCTCCAATGCTGGGGCCATTTACCCCCCAACGCAGGGGCTATTTGCCCCCCAATGCACGGGCTATTTACCCTCCAATTCAGTGGTCTATTTACCCCAAGTGCAGGGGCTATTTACCCCCCCCCCCCAAATGCAGGGGCTATGTACCCCCCAATCCAGGGTTATTTTACCCTGAATGCAGGGGGTATGAGTGTGAGCCTGTCCTCGGTTGCTCTTCACCAGGTTGGTGCCTCCCGAGTGAAACCTCTCCCTGGCTGGAGTAAAGCTGCTGGTTAATCCTGGCTCTGTGTCTGTGCCAGGCAGTGGGAATAGGAATGTGCTGTCACTGGCTCAGGGGACAATGTGCAAAAGGCCAAGGCTGGGGCAACTGTCAGCATCGAAACTGGAGAAAGTGAAAGTGTGCGATGACAGAATGCTGGGAGTGCAGTTTGGTGCCCTCCATGAGCTGGAGGTCTGTCCCTGATGGGGAAGGGTCCTCACTGCAGTATTGCCTCACCTCCCCTCCCCCCCAACGGTGAACTACCGAAGTCTACGAGCATCCTGTTAGTGGCTCAGTCATGAGGGTTATTAGAGGCTGGCACATGTCAGATGCCAATGTCCATGGATACGGGATGTATGTGAAAATGTTGGTGCTAGGGTCCAATAAGGAGGTCATTTGGAGCAAGCAGCAAGTGGAGTCTGTCAGGAGTGCACTCTGGATCCAGACCAAGGTTCCATACAACTCGTGTGTGTGTCAGCGTGTGTGTCTGTGTCAGCGTGTGTGTGTCTCTGTGTCAGCGTGTATGTGTGTGTGTGTCAGTGTGTGTGTCTGTGTATCAGAGCGTGAGTGTGCGCGTGTATCAGAGTGTGTATATGTGTGTGTTTGGTTCGATAGGAAGATGTGTGTTAATGAGACGAGTTGTTCTGTCAGTCACAGCTGCCCATTGAGGAACACGTCTTTCTGCCTTTTAGATCCATAAAAGATGCAGCGACTTCTTCCCGATGCTGAGATCAAAAGCCCACACATTCTGACCCTGAGAAAATTGTGTCTATAGTTCATTGCTCACAACAAAAATCTTCCCCAGTGAGGGAGAGAGATTCCAGGGAAGGGATAAAGTGAAGTTTGGGAAGTATTGTATTGAAGGAAGAAACATACATGGCAAACATTAGCAGTAAACTGCAGGATGGAAAAATGTTTGAAAAGCCACCAAAGTCTGATAAAAAGAGTTAACAATAGAGCAAATAAGCAAATAATATCAAAATGGAGAGTAGGCCCTTACTGGGTATGGACATGGACTACTCCACCATCTGATGGATTGTGAATTGCATCACCCTGAGGGAGTCCTGCAGAGATGTCCCGGAGCTGAGATGACTGACCCTCCAACAACCACAACCATCTTCCTTTGTGCCAGGTATGACTCGAACCAGCGGAGAGTTTGCCCCCTGATACCCATTGATTCCAGTTTTGCCAGGGCTCCTTGATTCCTTACTCGGTCAAATGCGGCCTTGATGTCAAGAGCTGTCCCTCTCCCCACCCCTCGGGAATTCAGCTCCTTTGCCCATGTTTGAACCAAGGCTGTAATGAGGTCAGGAGCTGAGTGACCCTGGCAAACCCCAAACTGGGTGTTACTGAGCAGGTTATTGCTGAGCAGGTGCTGCTTGATAGCCCTGTTGATAACCCCTTCCATCACTTTACTGATGATGGAGAGTAGACTGATGGGGTGGGAACTGGCCAGGTTGGATTTGTTCTGCTTTTTGGGTACACGGCATACCTGGGCAATTTTCCACATTGTCGGGTAGATGCCATTGTTGTAACTATACTGGAAGAGCTTGGCTAGGGGAGCGGCACGTTCTGGAGCACACGTTTTCAGTACTATTGCTGGAATGCTTTAAGGGCCCATTGCCTTTGCAGGATCCAGTGCCTCCAACTGTTTCTTGATATCACATGGAGTGAATTGAATTGGTTGGAGACTGGTATCTGTGATCACTGGAGGAGCCCAAGACAGATCATCCACTCAGCACTTCCGACTGAAGATTGTTGCGAATGCATCAGCCTTATCTTTTGCCCTGATGAGCTGGGCTCCTCTATCAGTGAGGTTGGGATATTTATGGAGCCACCTCCTCCAGTGAGTTGTTTCATTGTCTATCACCATTGGATGGATTGCAGAGCTTCCATGTGACCTGGTGGGTTTTATCCCAATTTCACTGTAATCAGGGCGATTTAAACTGTTTAACACGAGTTTAAAGGTATTTACCCAGTCTGACCCTGGGAGTGGGGTATTTACCCAGTCTGACCCTGGGAGTGGGGTATTCACCCAGTCTGACCCTGGGGCCTACTACTTGCGGAACATTTCAGAGAACACCTCTGGGACACGCGGACTAACCAACCCAACCACCCCGTGGCTCAACACTTCAACTCCCCCTCCCACTCCACCAAGGATATGCAAGTCCTTGGACTCCTCCATCGCCAGACCATGGCAACACGACGGTTGGAGGAAGAGCGCCTCAACTTCTGCCTAGGAACCCTCCAACCACAAGGGATGAACTCAGATTTCTCCAGTTTCCTCATTTCCCCTCCCCCCACCTTGTCTCAGTCAAATCCCTCGAACTCAGCACCGCTTTCCTAACCTGCAATCTTCTTCCTGACCTCTCCGCCCCCCACCCCACTCCAGCCTATCACCCTCACATTGACCTCCCTCCATCTATCGCATTCCCAACACCCCTCCCCCCAAGTCCCTCCTCCCTACCTTTTATCTTAGCCTGCTGGACACACTTTCCTCATTCCTGAAGAAGGGCTTATGCCCGAAACGTCGATTCTCCTGCTCCTTGGATGCTGCCTGACCTGCTGCGCTTTTCCAGCAACACATTTTCAGCCTGGAGTATTTACCCAGTCTGATCCTGAGGTTTGGAGTATTTACCCAGCCTGACCCTGGAGTATTTACCCTGTCTGACCCTGGGGCCTGGAGCATTTACCCAGTCTGACCCTGGGGCCTGGAGTATTTACCCAGCCTGACCCTGGAGTATTTACCCAGCCTGACCCTGGAGTATTTATCCAGTCTGACCTTGGGGCTTGGGGTATTTAGTGTTGAAAAGTGTGGTGCTGGAAAGCCGCAGCAGGTCAGGCAGCATCCGAGGAGCAGGAGAATCGATGTTTCGGACATAAGCCCTTCTTCAGGAATGAGGCTGGTGTGCCAAGCAGGCTGAGATAAAGGGGGGGGGGAGCGCTGGGAATACGATAGGTGGAAGGAGGTGAGGGTGAGGGGGATAGGCCGGAGAGGGGGTGGGGGCAGACAGGTCAGGAAGAAGATTGCAGGTCAAGAGGGCGGTGCTGAATCCAGGGTTTGGGACTGAGACAAGGTGGGGGGAGGGGAAATGAGAAAGCTGGAGAAATCTACATTCATCCTGTGTGGTTGAAGGTTTCCCAGGCGGAAGATGAGGCACTCTTCCTCCAGGCGTCGTGTGGCCAGGGTCTGGCGAATGAGGAGGCCAGGGACCTGCATGTCCTTGGTGGAGTGGGAGGGGGAGTTAAAGTGTTGAGCCACGGGGTGGTTGGGTTGGTTGGTGCAGGTGTCCCAGAGGTGTTCTCTGAAACGTTCCGCAAGTAGGCGGCCTGTCTCCCCAATATAGAGGAGGCCACATCGGGTGCAGCGGATGCAGTAAATGGTGTGTGGAGGTGCAGGTGAATTTGTGGCGGATATGGAAGTGTCCCTTGGGGCCTTGGAGGGAAGTGAGGGGGGAGGTGTGGGCGCAAGTTTTGCATTTCTTGCAGTTGCAGGGGAAGGTGCTGGGAGTGGAGGTTGGGTTCATGGGGGGTGTGGACCTGATGAGGGAGTCACGGAGGGAGTGGTCTTTTCGGAACGCTGATAGGGGAGGGGAGGGAAATATGTCCCTGGTGGTGGGGTCCGTTTGGAGATGGCGGAAATGACGGCGGATGATACGCTGGACATGGAGGTTGGTGGGGTGGTAGGTGAGGACCAGTGGGGTTCTGTCCTGGTGGAAGTTGGAGGGGGCAGGGCTCAAGGACGGAGGAACGGGAAGTGGAGGAGATGCGGTGGAGGGCATCGTCGACTACGTCTGGGGGGAAATTGCGGTCCTTGAAGGAGGAAGCCATCTGGGTTGTACAGTATTGGAACTGGTCCTCCTGGGAGCAGATGCGGCGGAGACAAAGGAATTGGGAATATGGGATGGCGTTTTTACAGGGGGCAGGGTGGGAGGAGGTGTAGTCTAGGTAGCTGTGGGAGTCGGTCGGTTTATAGTAAATTTCCGTGTTGATTCGGTCACCCGAGATAGAAATGGAAAGGTCTAGGAAGGGGAGGGAGGAGTCTGAGATGGTCCAGGTGAATTTGAGGTCGGGGTGGAAAGTGTTGGTAAAGTGGATGAACTGTTCAACCTCCTCGTGGGAGCACGAGGCAGCACCGATACAGTCATCGACGTAGCGGAGGAAAAGGTGGGGTGTGGTGCCAGTGTAGCTGCGGAGGATGGACTGTTCCACATATCCAACGAAGAGGCAGGCATAGCTGGGGCCCATGCAGATGCCCTTGGCTACTACTTTGGTTTGGAGGAAGTGGGAGGATTGGAAAGAGAAGTTGTTCAGAGTGAGGACCAGTTCAGTCAGTCAAAGGAGGGTGTCAGTGGAAGGGTACTGGTTGGTACGGCGGGAAAGGAAGAAGTGGAGGGCTTTGAGTCCTTCGTGATGAGGGATGGAGGTGTACAGGGACTGGATGTCCATGGTGAAGATAAGGCATTGGGGACCGAGGAAGCGATAATCATGGAGAAGGTGGAGGGCGTGGGTGGTGTCCCGAACGTAGGTGGGGAGTTCTTGGACTAAGTGGGACAGGACCGTGTCGAGGTATGCAGAGATGAGTTCAGTGGGACAGGAGCAGGCTGAGAGAATGGGTCAGCCGGGTCAGTCAGGTTTGTGGATTTTGGGCAGGAGGTAGAAACGGGCGGTGCAGGGTTGTGGGACAATGAGGTTGGAGGCGGTGGATGGGAGATCCCCTGAGGTGATGAGGTTATGGATGGTCTGGGAGATGATGGTTTGGTGGTGGGAGGTGGGGTCATGGTCAAGGGGGCAGTAGGAGGAGGGGTCTGCGAGCTGGAGTTTAGCCTCAGCGGTGTAAAGGTCGGTGCGCCAAACTAGCACTGCACCTCCTTTGCTGGTTTGGGGTATTTACCCAGTCTGACCCCAGGCCTGGGGTATTTCCTGAGTAGATTGTTTCTGTGACAGACAGAGTCACTGAGTAGACACTGAATTGTTTTCTGAAATTTTAATTGTGATCTTTCTATTTTGAGTATGAAATTGATGTGGGCCAACAGGAAATTGTAACAATTCACACTGACTGTAAAATATTGTCGAGTCTCAGAGGGGAGGGTCATGCGTGATTTCAAACCCTCACACATATGTTGTGTAGGACATCAGCTTCACCAAACAACAGACAGAGAAACAATGGCAGCCCTGATCAAACATGCAACAAGGCAGTGAGAGAGATGGTGACGGGGAAGGAGTCACACAGTGATGGGAGAGACACAGGGAGTGAGGTAGTGACGGGGAGGGAGAGAGAGAGAGAGAGAGAGAGGGAGTGAGGTAGTGATGGGGAGGGAGAGAGAGAGAGAGAGAGAGAGAGAGGGAGAGAGAGGGAGTGAGGCAGTGATGGGGAGGGAGAGAGAGAGAGAGAGAGAGAGAGAGAGGGAGTGAGGCAGTGATGGGGAGGGAGAGAGAGTGACAGGCCAGAGGTACAGGAACTTGGAGCGATGAACAGGAGGTAGGGGGTAATATCTCAGTGCTATAACTGTGCTACATTTGAGGTATTGCTCTGCTACAGCTACAAAGTGCTTTGGCCTCCAAACTGCTCGACTCTGGGAGGCGTCACACTCAGGGTTGGATTCCAGTTCATGGTTGATCCTTCATTCAGACCATCAGGGATCCGTAGACATGAGTGGGGTGCCCACAGTCCTTCAGGTCAGTATGATCTGTGAGCGCCAGAGGGTGGTGGACAGGGTCATCACTCAAAGTTGTACCTGTCAGAGACAGAGAGAGAAATGTCAGGGTGAGCCCACAACCCCCAGGACCCACACCCACAACTGATTAGGGCAGAAACAAACTGACTTCAAAGGCAGACTCACAGATCCCCACAAACGGAGCTCAGTAAAGACACAGACTGGAAGGACCATGACGTGTTTTTAACAATGAGATAGTCATCTTTCTATTTTGGTGTTTGCTGCCAGGAGATGTTTTCACAATTCATCAGAACACTGCTCCCAGCGCGGTGCGGACAGAACACTGCTCCCAGCGCGGTGCTGACAGAACACTGCTCCCAGCGCGGTGCGGACAGAACACTGCCCCCAAGCGCGGTGCTGACAGAACACTGCTCCCAGCGCGGTGCTGACAGAACACTGCCCCCAGCGCGGTGCTGACAGAACACTGCTCCCAGCGCGGTGCTGACAGAACACTGCCCCCAGCGCGGTGCTGACAGAACACTGCTCCCAGCGCGGTGCGGACAGAACACTGCCCCCAAGCGCGGTGCTGACAGAACACTGCTCCCAGCGCGGTGCTGACAGAACACTGCTCCCAGCGCGGTGCGGACAGAACACTGCCCCCAAGCGCGGTGCTGACAGAACACTGCCCCCAGCGCGGTGCTGACAGAACACTGCTCCCAGCGCGGTGCGGACAGAACACTGCCCCCAAGCGCGGTGCTGACAGAACACTGCTCCCAGCGCGGTGCTGACAGAACACTGCTCCCAGCGCGGTGCGGACAGAACACTGCCCCCAAGCGCGGTGCTGACAGAACACTGCCCCCAGCGCGGTGCTGACAGAACACTGCTCCCAGCGCGGTGCGGACAGAACACTGCCCCCAAGCGCGGTGCTGACAGAACACTGCTCCCAGCGCGGTGCTGACAGAACACTGCTCCCAGCGCGGTGCTGACAGAACACTGCTCCCAGCGCGGTGCTGACAGAACACTGCTCCCAGCGCGGTGCTGACAGAACACTGCTCCCAGCGCGGTGCTGACAGAACACTGCTCCCAGCGCGGTGCTGACAGAACACTGCTCCCAGCCCGGTGCAGACAGAACACTGCTCCCAGCGCGGTGCTGACAGAACACTGCCCCCAGCGCGGTGCTGACAGAACACTGCCCCCAGCACGGTGCAGACAGAACACTGCCCCCAGCGCGGTGCAGACAGAACACTGCTCCCAGCGCGGTGCGGACAGAACACTGCCCCCAAGCGAGGTGCTGACAGAACACTGCTCCCAGCGCGGTGCTGACAGAACACTGCTCCCAGCGCGGTGCTGACAGAACACTGCTCCCAGCGCGGTGCTGACAGAACACTGCTCCCAGCCCGGTGCAGACAGAACACTGCTCCCAGCCCGGTGCAGACAGAACACTGCTCCCAGCGCGGTGCTGACAGAACACTGCCCCCAGCGCGGTGCTGACAGAACACTGCCCCCAGCACGGTGCAGACAGAACACTGCTCCCAGCCCGGTCCTGACAGAACACTGCTCCCAGCGCGGTGCTGACAGAACACTGCTCCCAGCGCGGTGCTGACAGAACACTGCTCCCAGCGCGGTGCAGACAGAACACTGCCCCCAGCGCGGTGCTGACAGAACACTGCCCCCAGCGCGGTGCAGACAGAACACTGCCCCCAGCCCGGTGCAGACAGAACACTGCTCCCAGCGCGGTGCTGACAGAACACTGCTCCCAGCGCGGTGCGGACAGAACACTGCTCCCAGCCCGGTGCGGACAGAACACTGCTCCCAGCGCGGTGCTGACAGAACACTGCTCCCAGCGCGGTGCAGACAGAACGCGGCTCCCAGCGCGGTGCAGACAGAACACTGCTCCCAGCGCGGTGCAGACAGAACACTGCTCCCAGCGCGGTGCAGACAGAACACTGCTCCCAGCGCGGTGCTGACAGAACACTGCTCCCAGCGCGGTGCTGACAGAACACTGCTCCCAGCGCGGTGCAGACAGAACACTGCTCCCAGCGCGGTGCTGACAGAACACTGCTCCCAGCGCGGTGCAGACAGAACACTGCCCCCAGCGCGGTGCTGACAGAACACTGCTCCCAGCGCGGTGCTGACAGAACACTGCTCCCAGCGCGGTGCTGACAGAACACTGCTCCCAGCGCGGTGCTGACAGAACACTGCTCCCAGCGCGGTGCTGACACAACACTGCTCCCAGCCCGGTGCAGACAGAACACTGCCCCCAGCGCGGTGCTGACAGAACACTGCTCCCAGAGCGGTGCAGACAGAACACTGCTCCCAGCGCGGTGCTGACAGAACACTGCACCCAGCGCGGTGCTGACAGAACACTGCTCCCAGCGCGGTGCAGACAGAACACTGCTCCCAGCGCGGTGCTGACAGAACACTGCTCCCAGCGCGGTGCTGACAGAACACTGCTCCCAGCGCGGTGCTGACAGAACACTGCTCCCAGCGCGGTGCTGACAGAACACTGCTCCCAGCGCGGTGCGGACAGAACACTGCACCCAGCGCGGTGCTGACAGAACACTGCACCCAGCGCGGTGCTGACAGAACACTGCCCCCAGCGCGGTGCAGACAGAACACTGCTCCCAGCCCGGTCCTGACAGAACACTGCTCCCAGCGCGGTGCGGACAGAACTCTGCCCCCAGCGCGGTGCTGACAGAACACTGCCCCCAGCGCGGTGCAGACTGAACACTGCTCCCAGCGCGGTCCTGACAGTACACTGCACCCAGCGCGGTGCTGACAGAACACTGCACCCAGCGCGGTGCTGACAGAACACTGCTCCCAGCCCGGTGCAGACAGAACACTGCTCCCAGCGCGGTGCTGACAGAAAACTGCTCCCAGCGCGGTGCTGACAGAACACTGCTCCCAGCGCGGTGCGGACAGAACACTGCTCCCAGCGCGGTGCGGACAGAACACTGCTCCCAGCGCGGTGCGGACAGAACACTGCTCCCAGCGCGGTGCGGACAGAACACTGCTCCCAGCGCGGTGCTGACAGAACACTGCTCCCAACGCGGTGCTGACAGAACACTGCTCCCAGCGCGGTGCTGACAGAACACTGCTCCCAGAGCGGTGCAGACAGAACACTGCTCCCAGCGCGGTGCTGACAGAACACTGCTCCCAGCGCGGTGCGGACAGAACACTGCTCCCAGCGCGGTGCGGACAGAATACTGCTCCCAGCGCGGTGCAGACAGAATACTGCTCCCAGCGCGGTGCAGACAGAACACTGCTCCCAGCGCGGTGCGGACAGAACACTGCTCCCAGCGCGGTGCTGACAGAACACTGCACCCAGCGCGGTGCTGACAGAACACTGCTCCCAGCCCGGTGCTGACAGAACACTGCTCCCAGCGCGGTGCTGACAGAACACTGCTCCCAGCGCGGTGCAGACAGAACACTGCTCCCAGCGCGGTGCTGACAGAACACTGCCCCCAGCGCGGTGCAGACAGAACACTGCTCCCATCGCGATGCTGACAGAACACTGCTCCCAGCGCGGTGCTGACAGAACACTGCTCCCAGCGCGGTGCTGACAGAACACTGCACCCAGCGCGGTGCTGACAGAACACTGCACCCAGCGCGGTGCGGACAGAACACTGCTCCCAGCGCGGTGCTGACAGAACACTGCTCCCAGCCCGGTGCTGACAGAACACTGCTCCCAGCCCGGTGCTGACAGAACACTGCTCCCAGCGCGGTGCTGACAGAACTCTGCTCCCAGCGCGGTGCTGACAGAACACTGCTCCCAGCGCGGTGCAGACAGAACACTGCTCCCAGCGCGGTGCAGACAGAACACTGCTCTCAGCCCGGTGCTGACAGAACACTGCTCCCAGCGCGGTGCTGACAGAACTCTGCTCCCAGCGCGGTGCTGACAGAACACTGCTCCTAGCGCGGTGCTGACAGAACACTGCTCTCAGCGCGGTGCGGACAGAACACTGCTCTCAGCGCGGTGCGGACAGAACACTGCTCTCAGCGCGGTGCTGACAGAAAACTGCTCTCAGCGCGGTGCTGACAGAACACTGCTCTCAGCGCGGTGCTGACAGAACACTGCTCCCAGCGCGGTGCAGACAGAACACTGCTCTCAGCGCGGTGCTGACAGAACACTGCTCTCAGCGCGGTGCGGACAGAACACTGCTCTCAGCGCGGTGCGGACAGAACACTGCTCCCATCGCGGTGCGGACAGAACACTGCTCCCAGCGCGGTGCTGACAGAACACTGCTCCCAGCGCGGTGCTGACAGAACACTGCTCTCAGCGCGGTGCGGACAGAACACTGCTGTCAGCGCGGTGCGGACAGAACACTGCTCCCATCGCGGTGTGGACAGAACACTGCTCCCATCGCGGTGCTGACAGAACACAGCTCTCAGCGCGGTGCGGACAGAACACTGCCGTCTGCGCTGTGCGGACAGAACACTGCTCTCAGCGCGGTGCGGACAGAACACTGCTCCCATCGCGGTGCGGACAGAACACTGCTCCCAGCGCGGTGCTGACAGAACACTGCTCCCAGCGCGGTGCTGACAGAACACTGCTCTCAGCGCGGTGCGGACAGAACACTGCTCCCAGCCCGGTCCTGACAGAACACTGCTCCCAGCGCGGTGCGGACAGAACTCTGCCCCCAGCGCGGTGCTGACAGAACACTGCCCCCAGCGCGGTGCACACAGAACACTGCTCCCAGCGCGGTCCTGACAGAACACTGCACCCAGCGCGGTGCTGACAGAACACTGCACCCAGCGCGGTGCTGACAGAACACTGCTCCCAGCCCGGTGCAGACAGAACACTGCTCCCAGCGCGGTGCTGACAGAACACTGCCCCCAGCGCGGTGCTGACAGAACACTGCCCCCAGCGCGGTGCTGACAGAACACTGCTCCCAGCGCGGTGCGGACAGAACACTGCTCCCAGCGCGGTGCGGACAGAACACTGCTCCCAGCGCGGTGCGGACAGAACTCTGCCCCCAGCGCGGTGCTGACAGAACACTGCCCCCAGCGCGGTGCTGACAGAACACTGCACCCAGCGCGGTGCTGACAGAACACTGCACCCAGCGCGGTGCGGACAGAACACTGCTCCCAGCCCGGTGCAGACAGAACACTGCTCCCAGCGCGGTGCTGACAGAAAACTGCCCCCAGCGCGGTGCTGACAGAACACTGCCCCCAGCGCGGTGCTGACAGAACACTGCTCCCAGCGCGGTGCGGACAGAACACTGCTCCCAGCGCGGTGCGGACAGAACACTGCTCCCAGCGCGGTGCGGACAGAACACTGCTCCCAGCGCGGTGCGGACAGAACACTGCTCCCAGCGCGGTGCTGACAGAACACTGCTCCCAGCGCGGTGCTGACAGAACACTGCTCCCAGCGCGGTGCTGACAGAACACTGCTCCCAGCGCGGTGCTGACAGAACACTGCTCCCAGCGCGGTGCGGACAGAACTCTGCCCCCAGCGCGGTGCTGACAGAACACTGCCCCCAGCGCGGTGCAGACAGAACACTGCTCCCAGCGCGGTCCTGACAGAACACTGCTCCCAGCCCGGTGCAGACAGAACACTGCCCCCAGCGCGGTGCACACAGAACACTGCTCCCAGCGCGGTCCTGACAGAACACTGCACCCAGCGCGGTGCTGACAGAACACTGCACCCAGCGCGGTGCTGACAGAACACTGCTCCCAGCCCGGTGCAGACAGAACACTGCTCCCAGCGCGGTGCTGACAGAACACTGCCCCCAGCGCGGTGCTGACAGAACACTGCCCCCAGCGCGGTGCTGACAGAACACTGCCCCCAGCGCGGTGCTGACAGAACACTGCTCCCAGCCCGGTGCTGACAGAACACTGCTCCCAGCGCGGTGCGGACAGAACACTGCTCCCAGCGCGGTGCGGACAGAACGCGGCTCCCAGCGCGGTGCAGACAGAACACTGCTCCCAGCGCGGTGCAGACAGAACACTGCTCCCAGCGCGGTGCTGACAGAACACTGCTCCCAGCGCGGTGCTGACAGAACTCTGCTCCCAGCGCGGTGCTGACAGAACACTGCTCCTAGCGCGGTGCTGACAGAACACTGCTCTCAGCGCGGTGCGGACAGAACACTGCTCTCAGCGCGGTGCGGACAGAACACTGCTCTCAGCGCGGTGCTGACAGAAAACTGCTCTCAGCGCGGTGCTGACAGAACACTGCTCTCAGCGCGGTGCTGACAGAACACTGCTCCCAGCGCGGTGCAGACAGAACACTGCTCTCAGCGCGGTGCTGACAGAACACTGCTCTCAGCGCGGTGCGGACAGAACACTGCTCTCAGCGCGGTGCGGACAGAACACTGCTCCCATCGCGGTGCGGACAGAACACTGCTCCCAGCGCGGTGCTGACAGAACACTGCTCCCAGCGCGGTGCTGACAGAACACTGCTCTCAGCGCGGTGCGGACAGAACACTGCTGTCAGCGCGGTGCGGACAGAACACTGCTCCCATCGCGGTGTGGACAGAACACTGCTCCCATCGCGGTGCTGACAGAACACAGCTCTCAGCGCGGTGCGGACAGAACACTGCCGTCAGCGCTGTGCGGACAGAACACTGCTCTCAGCGCGGTGCGGACAGAACACTGCTCCCATCGCGGTGCGGACAGAACACTGCTCCCAGCGCGGTGCTGACAGAACACTGCTCCCAGCGCGGTGCTGACAGAACACTGCTCTCAGCGCGGTGCGGACAGAACACTGCTCCCAGCGCGGTGCGGACAGAACACTGCTCCCAGCGCGGTGCTGACAGAACACTGCTCCCAGCGCGGTGCTGACAGAACACTGCTCTCAGCGCGGTGCGGACAGAACACTGCTCTCAGCGCGGTGCGGACAGAACACTGCTCTCAGCGCGATGCGGACAGAACACTGCTCTCAGCGCGGTTCGGACAGAACACTGCCCTCAGCGCGGTGCGGACAGAACACTGCCCTCAGCGCGGTGCGGACAGAACACTGCTCCCATCGCGGTACTGACAGAACACTGCTCTCAGCGCGGTGCGGACAGAACACTGCTGTCAGCGCGGTGCGGACAGAACACTGCTCCCATCGCGGTGCTGACAGAACACTGCTCCCATCGCGGTGCAGACAGAACACTGCTCCCAGCGCAGTGCAGACAGAACACTGCTCCCAGCGCGGTGCTGACAGAACACTGCTCCCAGCGCGGTGCTGACAGAACACTGCCCCCAGCGCGGTGCTGACAGAACACTGCTCCCAGCGCGGTGCTGACAGAACACTGCACCCAGCGCGGTGCTGACAGAACACTGCTCCCAGCGCGGTGCTGACAGAACACTGCTCCCAGCGCGGTGCTGACAGAACACTGCTCCCAGCCCGGTCCTGACAGAACACTGCTCCCAGCGCGGTGCTGACAGAACTCTGCTCCCAGCGCGGTGCTGACAGAACACTGCTCCCAGCGCGGTGCAGACAGAACACTGCTCCCAGCGCGGTGCAGACAGAACACTGCTCCCAGCCCGGTGCTGACAGAACACTGCTCCCAGCGCGGTGCAGACAGAACTCTGCTCCCAGCGCGGTGCTGACAGAACTCTGCTCCCAGCGCGGTGCTGACAGAACTCTGCTCTCAGCGCGGTGCGGACAGAACACTGCTCTCAGCGCGGTGCGGACAGAACACTGCTCTCAGCGCGGTGCGGACAGAACACTGCTCTCAGCGCGGTGCTGACAGAAAACTGCTCTCAGCGCGGTGCTGACAGAACACTGCTCTCAGCGCGGTGCTGACAGAACACTGCTCTCAGCGCGGTGCTGACAGAAAACTGCTCTCAGCGCGGTGCTGACAGAACACTGCTCTCAGCGCGGTGCTGACAGAACACTGCTCCCAGCGCGGTGCTGACAGAACACTGCTCCCAGCGCGGTGCTGACAGAACACTGCTCCCAGCGCGGTGCTGACAGAACACTGCTCCCAGCGCGGTGCAGACAGAACACTGCTCCCAGCGCGGTGCAGACAGAACACTGCTCCCAGCGCGGTGCTGACAGAACACTGCTCCCAGCCCGGTGCAGACAGAACACTGCTCCCAGCGCGGTGCTGACAGAACACTGCTCCCAGCGCGGTGCTGACAGAAAACTGCCCCCAGCGCGGTGCTGACAGAACACTGCTCCCAGCGCGGTCCTGACAGAACACTGCCCCCAGCGCGGTGCTGACAGAACACTGCACCCAGCGCGGTGCTGACAGAACACTGCACCCAGCGCGGTGCTGACAGAACACTGCCCCCAGCGCGGTGCAGACAGAACACTGCTCCCAGCCCGGTCCTGACAGAACACTGCTCCCAGCGCGGTGCTGACAGAACACTGCCCCCAGCGCGGTGCTGACAGAACACTGCTCCCAGCGCGGTGCTGACAGAACACTGCCCCCAGCGCGGTGCAGACAGAACACTGCACCCAGCGCGGTGCTGACAGAACACTGCTCCCAGCCCGGTCCTGACAGAACACTGCTCCCAGCGCGGTGCTGACAGAACACTGCTCCCAGCCCGGTCCTGACAGAACACTGCCCCCAGCGCGGTGCTGACAGAACACTGCTCCCAGCCCGGTCCTGACAGAACACTGCTCCCAGCGCGGTGCTGACAGAACACTGCTCCCAGCGCGGTGCAGACAGAACACTGCTCCCAGCGCGGTGCTGACAGAACTCTGCTCCCAGCGCGGTGCTGACAGAACACTGCTCCCAGTGCGGTGCAGACAGAACACTGCTCCCAGCGCGGTGCAGACAGAACACTGCTCCCAGCGCGGTGCTGACAGAACACTGCTCCCAGCCCGGTGCAGACAGAACACTGCTCCCAGCGCGGTGCTGACAGAACACTGCTCCCAGCGCGGTGCTGACAGAAAACTGCCCCCAGCGCGGTGCTGACAGAACACTGCTCCCAGCGCGGTCCTGACAGAACACTGCCCCCAGCGCGGTGCTGACAGAACACTGCACCCAGCGCGGTGCTGACAGAACACTGCACCCAGCGCGGTGCTGACAGAACACTGCCCCCAGCGCGGTGCAGACAGAACACTGCTCCCAGCCCGGTCCTGACAGAACACTGCTCCCAGCGCGGTGCTGACAGAACACTGCCCCCAGCGCGGTGCTGACAGAACACTGCTCCCAGCGCGGTGCTGACAGAACTCTGCTCCCAGCGCGGTGCTGACAGAACACTGCTCCCAGCGCGGTGCAGACAGAACACTGCTCCCAGCGCGGTGCTGACAGAACACTGCTCCCAGCGCGGTGCTGACAGAACACTGCTCCCAGCGCGGTGCGTACAGAACACTGCTCCCAGCGCGGTGCTGACAGAACACTGCCCCCAGCGCGGTGCAGACAGAACACTGCTCCCAGCCCGGTCCTGACAGAACACTGCTCCCAGCGCGGTGCTGACAGAACACTGCTCCCAGCCCGGTGCAGACAGAACACTGCCCCCAGCGCGGTGCTGACAGAACACTGCACCCAGCGCGGTGCTGACAGAACACTGCTCCCAGCGCGGTGCTGACAGAACACTGCTCCCAGCGCGGTGCTGACAGAACACTGCTCCCAGCGCGGTGCTGACAGAACACTGCCCCCAGCGCGGTGCAGACAGAACACTGCACCCAGCGCGGTGCTGACAGAACACTGCTCCCAGCCCGGTCCTGACAGAACACTGCTCCCAGCGCGGTGCTGACAGAACACTGCTCCCAGCCCGGTCCTGACAGAACACTGCTCCCAGCGCGGTGCTGACAGAACACTGCTCCCAGCCCGGTCCTGACAGAACACTGCCCCCAGCGCGGTGCTGACAGAACACTGCTCCCAGCCCGGTCCTGACAGAACACTGCTCCCAGCGCGGTGCTGACAGAACACTGCTCCCAGCGCGGTGCAGACAGAACACTGCTCCCAGCGCGGTGCTGACAGAACTCTGCTCCCAGCGCGGTGCTGACAGAACACTGCTCCCAGCGCGGTGCAGACAGAACACTGCTCACAGCGCGGTGCAGACAGAACACTGCTCACAGCGCGGTGCTGACAGAACACTGCTCCCAGCGCGGTGCTGAGAGAACACTGCTCCCAGCGCGGTGCTGACAGAACACTGCCCCCAGCGCGGTGCTGACAGAACACTGCTCCCAGCACGGTGCTGACAGAACACTGCTCTCAGCGCGGTGCAGACAGAACACTGCTCCCAGCGCGGTGCAGACAGAACGCGGCTCCCAGCGCGGTGCTGACAGAACACTGCACCCAGCGCGGTGCTGACAGAACACTGCACCCAGCGCGGTGCTGACAGAACACTGCTCCCAGCGCGGTGCTGACAGAACACTGCTCCCAGCGCGGTGCAGACAGAACACTGCTCCCAGCGCGGTCCTGACAGAACACTGCCCCCAGCGCGGTGCTGACAGAACACTGCTCCCAGCGCGGTGCTGACAGAACACTGCACCCAGCGCGGTGCTGACAGAACACTGCTCCCAGCGCGGTGCTGACAGAACACTGCTCCCAGCGCGGTGCTGACAGAACACTGCTCCCAGCCCGGTCCTGACAGAACACTGCTCCCAGCGCGGTGCTGACAGAACTCTGCTCCCAGCGCGGTGCTGACAGAACACTGCTCCCAGCGCGGTGCTGACAGAACACTGCTCCCAGCGCGGTGCAGACAGAACACTGCTCCCAGCGCGGTGCTGACAGAACACTGCTCCCAGCGCGGTGCTGACAGAACTCTGCTCCCAGCGCGGTGCTGACAGAACACTGCTCCCAGCGCGGTGCTGACAGAACACTGCTCTCAGCGCGGTGCGGACAGAACACTGCTCTCAGCGCGGTGCGGACAGAACACTGCTCTCAGCGCGGTGCGGACAGAACACTGCTCCCAGCCCGGTGCGGACAGAACACTGCTCCCAGCGCGGTGCTGACAGAACACTGCTCCCAGCGCGGTGCTGACAGAAAACTGCCCCCAGCGCGGTGCTGACAGAACACTGCTCCCAGCGCGGTGCTGACAGAACACTGCTCCCAGCGCGGTGCTGACAGAACACTGCTCCCAGCGCGGTGCTGACAGAACACTGCTCCCAGCGCGGTGCTGACAGAACACTGCTCCCAGCGCGGTGCGGACAGAACACTGCTCCCAGCGCGGTGCTGACAGAACACTGCCCCCAGCGCGGTGCTGACAGAACACTGCTCCCAGCGCGGTCCTGACAGAACACTGCACCCAGCGCGGTGCTGACAGAACACTGCCCCCAGCGCGGTGCAGACAGAACACTGCTCCCAGCCCGGTCCTGACAGAACACTGCTCCCAGCGCGGTGCTGACAGAACACTGCCCCCAGCGCGGTGCTGACAGAACACTGCTCCCAGCGCGGTGCTGACAGAACACTGCACCCAGCGCGGTGCTGACAGAACACTGCACCCAGCGCGGTGCTGACAGAACACTGCCCCGAGCGCGGTGCAGAAAGAACACTGCTCCCAGCCCGGTCCTGACAGAACACTGCTCCCAGCGCGGTGCTGACAGAACACTGCCCCCAGCGCGGTGCTGACAGAACACTGCTCCCAGCGCGGTGCTGACAGAACACTGCACCCAGCGCGGTGCTGACAGAACACGGCACCCAGCGCGGTGCTGACAGAACACTGCACCCAGCGCGGTGCTGACAGAACACTGCTCCCAGCGCGGTGCAGACAGAACACTGCTCCCAGCGCGGTGCAGACAGAACACTGCTCCCAGCGCGGTGCTGACAGAACACTGCTCCCAGCCCGGTGCAGACAGAACACTGCTCCCAGCGCGGTGCTGACAGAACACTGCTCCCAGCGCGGTGCTGACAGAACTCTGCTCCCAGCGCGGTGCTGACAGAACACTGCTCCCAGCGCGGTGCTGACAGAACACTGCTCTCAGCGCGGTGCGGACAGAACACTGCTCTCAGCGCGGTGCGGACAGAACACTGCTCTCAGCGCGGTGCGGACAGAACACTGCTCCCAGCCCGGTGCGGACTGAACACAGCTCCCAGCGCGGTGCTGACAGAACACTGCTCCCAGCGCGGTGCTGACAGAAAACTGCCCCCAGCGCGGTGCTGACAGAACACTGCTCCCAGCGCGGTGCTGACAGAACACTGCTCCCAGCGCGGTGCTGACAGAACACTGCTCCCAGCGCGGTGCTGACAGAACACAGCTCCCAGCGCGGTGCTGACAGAACACTGCTCCCAGCGCGGTGCGGACAGAACACTGCTCCCAGCGCGGTGCTGACAGAACACTGCCCCCAGCGCGGTGCTGACAGAACACTGCTCCCAGCGCGGTCCTGACAGAACACTGCACCCAGCGCGGTGCTGACAGAACACTGCCCCCAGCGCGGTGCAGACAGAACACTGCTCCCAGCCCGGTCCTGACAGAACACTGCTCCCAGCGCGGTGCTGACAGAACACTGCCCCCAGCGCGGTGCTGACAGAACACTGCTCCCAGCGCGGTGCTGACAGAACACTGCACCCAGCGCGGTGCTGACAGAACACTGCACCCAGCGCGGTGCTGACAGAACACTGCCCCCAGCGCGGTGCAGAAAGAACACTGCTCCCAGCCCGGTCCTGACAGAACACTGCTCCCAGCGCGGTGCTGACAGAACACTGCCCCCAGCGCGGTGCTGACAGAACACTGCTCCCAGCGCGGTGCTGACAGAACACTGCACCCAGCGCGGTGCTGACAGAACACTGCACCCAGCGCGGTGCTGACAGAACACTGCACCCAGCGCGGTGCTGACAGAACACTGCTCCCAGCGCGGTGCAGACAGAACACTGCTCCCAGCGCGGTGCAGACAGAACACTGCTCCCAGCGCGGTGCTGACAGAACACTGCTCCCAGCCCGGTGCAGACAGAACACTGCTCCCAGCGCGGTGCTGACAGAACACTGCTCCCAGCGTGGTGCTGACAGAAAACTGCCCCCAGCGCGGTGCTGACAGAACACTGCTCCCAGCGCGGTGCTGACAGAACACTGCTCCCAGCGCGGTGCTGACAGAACACTGCTCCCAGCGCGGTGCTGACAGAACACTGCTCCCAGCGCGGTGCTGACAGAACACTGCACCCAGCGCGGTGCTGACAGAACACTGCTCCCAGCGCGGTGCGGACAGAACACTGCTCCCAGCGCGGTGCGGACAGAACACTGCTCCCAGCCCGGTCCTGACAGAACACTGCTCCCAGCGCGGTGCTGACAGAACACTGCCCCCAGCGCGGTGCTGACAGAACACTGCTCCCAGCGCGGTGCTGACAGAACACTGCACCCAGCGCGGTGCTGACAGAACACTGCACCCAGCGCGGTGCTGACAGAACACTGCCCCCAGCGCGGTGCAGACAGAACACTGCTCCCAGCGCGGTGCTGACAGAACACTGCTCCCAGCGCGGTGCTGACAGAACACTGCACCCAGCGCGGTGCTGACAGAACACTGCCCCCAGCGCGGTGCTGACAGAACACTGCTCCCAGCGCGGTGCTGACAGAACACTGCTCCCAGCGCGGTGCTGACAGAACACTGCTCCCATCGCGGTGCTGACAGAACTCTGCTCCCATCGCGGTGCTGACAGAACACTGCTCTCAGCGCGGTGCGGACAGAACACTGCTCCCAGCGCGGTGCGGACAGAACACTGCTCCCATCGTGGTGCTGACAGAACACTGCTCCCAGCGCGGTGCTGACAGAACACTGCTCCCATCGCGGTGCTGACAGAACACTGCTCCCATCGCGGTGCTGACAGAACACTGCTCTCAGCGCGGTGCGGACAGAACACTGCTGTCAGCGCGGTGCGGACAGAACACTGCTCCCATCGCGGTGTGGACAGAACACTGCTCTCAGCGCGGTGCTGACAGAACACTGCTCTCAGCGCGGTGCGGACAGAACACTGCTCTCAGCGCGGTTCGGACAGAACACTGCCCTCAGCGCGGTGCGGACAGAACACTGCTCTCAGCGCGGTGCGGACAGAACACTGCTCCCATCGCGGTGCTGACAGAACACTGCTCTCAGCGCGGTGCGGACAGAACACTGCTCTCAGCGCGGTGCGGACAGAACACTGCTCCCATCGCGGTGCAGACAGAACACTGCTCCCAGCGCGGTGCAGACAGAACACTGCTCCCAGCGCGGTGCTGACAGAACACTGCTCCCCGCGCGGTGCTGACAGAACACTGCCCCCAGCGCGGTGCTGACAGAACACTGCTCCCAGCGCGGTGCTGACAGAACACTGCTCCCAGCCCGGTCCTGACAGAACACTGCCCCCAGCGCGGTGCTGACAGAACACTGCTCCCAGCCCGGTCCTGACAGAACACTGCTCCCAGCGCGGTGCTGACAGAACACTGCTCCCAGCGCGGTGCAGACAGAACACTGCTCCCAGCGCGGTGCTGACAGAACTCTGCTCCCAGCGCGGTGCTGACAGAACACTGCTCCCAGCGCGGTGCAGACAGAACACTGCTCACAGCGCGGTGCAGACAGAACACTGCTCACAGCGCGGTGCTGACAGAACACTGCTCCCAGCGCGGTGCTGAGAGAACACTGCTCCCAGCGCGGTGCTGACAGAACACTGCCCCCAGCGCGGTGCTGACAGAACACTGCTCCCAGCACGGTGCTGACAGAACACTGCTCTCAGCGCGGTGCAGACAGAACACTGCTCCCAGCGCGGTGCAGACAGAACGCGGCTCCCAGCGCGGTGCTGACAGAACACTGCACCCAGCGCGGTGCTGACAGAACACTGCACCCAGCGCGGTGCTGACAGAACACTGCTCCCAGCGCGGTGCTGACAGAACACTGCTCCCAGCGCGGTGCAGACAGAACACTGCTCCCAGCGCGGTCCTGACAGAACACTGCCCCCAGCGCGGTGCTGACAGAACACTGCTCCCAGCGCGGTGCTGACAGAACACTGCACCCAGCGCGGTGCTGACAGAACACTGCTCCCAGCGCGGTGCTGACAGAACACTGCTCCCAGCGCGGTGCTGACAGAACACTGCTCCCAGCCCGGTCCTGACAGAACACTGCTCCCAGCGCGGTGCTGACAGAACTCTGCTCCCAGCGCGGTGCTGACAGAACACTGCTCCCAGCGCGGTGCTGACAGAACACTGCTCCCAGCGCGGTGCAGACAGAACACTGCTCCCAGCGCGGTGCTGACAGAACACTGCTCCCAGCGCGGTGCTGACAGAACTCTGCTCCCAGCGCGGTGCTGACAGAACACTGCTCCCAGCGCGGTGCTGACAGAACACTGCTCCCAGCGCGGTGCTGACAGAACACTGCTCTCAGCGCGGTGCGGACAGAACACTGCTCTCAGCGCGGTGCGGACAGAACACTGCTCTCAGCGCGGTGCGGACAGAACACTGCTCCCAGCCCGGTGCGGACAGAACACTGCTCCCAGCGCGGTGCTGACAGAACACTGCTCCCAGCGCGGTGCTGACAGAAAACTGCCCCCAGCGCGGTGCTGACAGAACACTGCTCCCAGCGCGGTGCTGACAGAACACTGCCCCCAGCGCGGTGCTGACAGAACACTGCTCCCAGCGCGGTGCTGACAGAACACTGCTCCCAGCGCGGTGCTGACAGAACACTGCTCCCAGCGCGGTGCGGACAGAACACTGCCCCCAGCGCGGTGCTGACAGAACACTGCCCCCAGCGCGGTGCTGACAGAACACTGCTCCCAGCGCGGTCCTGACAGAACACTGCACCCAGCGCGGTGCTGACAGAACACTGCCCCCAGCGCGGTGCAGACAGAACACTGCTCCCAGCCCGGTCCTGACAGAACACTGCTCCCAGCGCGGTGCTGACAGAACACTGCCCCCAGCGCGGTGCTGACAGAACACTGCTCCCAGCGCGGTGCTGACAGAACACTGCACCCAGCGCGGTGCTGACAGAACACTGCACCCAGCGCGGTGCTGACAGAACACTGCCCCCAGCGCGGTGCAGAAAGAACACTGCTCCCAGCCCGGTCCTGACAGAACACTGCTCCCAGCGCGGTGCTGACAGAACACTGCCCCCAGCGCGGTGCTGACAGAACACTGCTCCCAGCGCGGTGCTGACAGAACACTGCACCCAGCGCGGTGCTGACAGAACACTGCACCCAGCGCGGTGCTAAAAGAACACTGCACCCAGCGCGGTGCTGACAGAACACTGCTCCCAGCGCGGTGCAGACAGAACACTGCTCCCAGCGCGGTGCAGACAGAACACTGCTCCCAGCGCGGTGCTGACAGAACACTGCTCCCAGCCCGGTGCAGACAGAACACTGCTCCCAGCGCGGTGCTGACAGAACACTGCTCCCAGCGCGGTGCTGACAGAACTCTGCTCCCAGCGCGGTGCTGACAGAACACTGCTCCCAGCGCGGTGCTGACAGAACACTGCTCTCAGCGCGGTGCGGACAGAACACTGCTCTCAGCGCGGTGCGGACAGAACACTGCTCTCAGCGCGGTGCGGACAGAACACTGCTCCCAGCCCGGTGCGGACAGAACACAGCTCCCAGCGCGGTGCTGACAGAACACTGCTCCCAGCGCGGTGCTGACAGAAAACTGCCCCCAGCGCGGTGCTGACAGAACACTGCTCCCAGCGCGGTGCTGACAGAACACTGCTCCCAGCGCGGTGCTGACAGAACACTGCTCCCAGCGCGGTGCTGACAGAACACTGCTCCCAGCGCGGTGCGGACAGAACACTGCTCCCAGCGCGGTGCTGACAGAACACTGCCCCCAGCGCGGTGCTGACAGAACACTGCTCCCAGCGCGGTCCTGACAGAACACTGCACCCAGCGCGGTGCTGACAGAACACTGCCCCCAGCGCGGTGCAGACAGAACACTGCTCCCAGCCCGGTCCTGACAGAACACTGCTCCCAGCGCGGTGCTGACAGAACACTGCCCCCAGCGCGGTGCTGACAGAACACTGCTCCCAGCGCGGTGCTGACAGAACACTGCACCCAGCGCGGTGCTGACAGAACACTGCACCCAGCGCGGTGCTGACAGAACACTGCCCCCAGCGCGGTGCAGAAAGAACACTGCTCCCAGCCCGGTCCTGACAGAACACTGCTCCCAGCGCGGTGCTGACAGAACACTGCCCCCAGCGCGGTGCTGACAGAACACTGCTCCCAGCGCGGTGCTGACAGAACACTGCACCCAGCGCGGTGCTGACAGAACACTGCACCCAGCGCGGTGCTGACAGAACACTGCTCCCAGCGCGGTGCAGACAGAACACTGCTCCCAGCGCGGTGCAGACAGAACACTGCTCCCAGCGCGGTGCTGACAGAACACTGCTCCCAGCCCGGTGCAGACAGAACACTGCTCCCAGCGCGGTGCTGACAGAACACTGCTCCCAGCGTGGTGCTGACAGAAAACTGCCCCCAGCGCGGTGCTGACAGAACACTGCTCCCAGCGCGGTGCTGACAGAACACTGCTCCCAGCGCGGTGCTGACAGAACACTGCTCCCAGCGCGGTGCTGACAGAACACTGCTCCCAGCGCGGTGCTGACAGAACACTGCTCCCAGCGCGGTGCTGACAGAACACTGCTCCCAGCGCGGTGCGGACAGAACACTGCTCCCAGCGCGGTGCTGACAGAACACTGCTCCCAGCGTGGTCCTGACAGAACACTGCACCCAGCGCGGTGCTGACAGAACACTGCACCCAGCGCGGTGCTGACAGAACACTGCCCCCAGCGCGGTGCAGACAGAACACTGCTCCCAGCGCGGTGCTGACAGAACACTGCTCCCAGCCCGGTCCTGACAGAACACTGCTCCCAGCGCGGTGCTGACAGAACACTGCCCCCAGCGCGGTGCTGACAGAACACTGCTCCCAGCGCGGTGCTGACAGAACACTGCACCCAGCGCGGTGCTGACAGAACACTGCACCCAGCGCGGTGCTGACAGAACACTGCCCCCAGCGCGGTGCAGACAGAACACTGCTCCCAGCGCGGTGCTGACAGAACACTGCTCCCAGCGCGGTGCTGACAGAACACTGCACCCAGCGCGGTGCTGACAGAACACTGCCCCCAGCGCGGTGCTGACAGAACACTGCTCCCAGCGCGGTGCTGACAGAACACTGCTCCCAGCGCGGTGCTGACAGAACACTGCTCCCAGTGCGGTGCTGACAGAACACTGCTCCCAGCGCGGTGCTGACAGAACACTGCCCCCAGCGCGGTGCTGACAGAAGACTGCTCTCAGCGCGGTGCTGACAGAACACTGCTCCCAGCGCGGTGCTGACAGAAAACTGCCCCCAGCGCGGTGCTGACAGAACACTGCACCCAGCGCGGTGCTGACAGAACACTGCCCCCAGCGCGGTGCAGACAGAACACTGCTCCCAGCGCGGTGCTGACAGAACACTGCTCCCAGCGCGGTGCTGACAGAACACTGCACCCAGCGCGGTGCTGACAGAACACTGCCCCCAGCGCGGTGCTGACAGAACACTGCTCCCAGCGCGGTGCTGACAGAACACTGCTCCCAGCGCGGTGCTGACAGAACACTGCTCCCATCGCGGTGCTGACAGAACTCTGCTCCCATCGCGGTGCTGACAGAACACTGCTCTCAGCGCGGTGCGGACAGAACACTGCTCCCAGCGCGGTGCGGACAGAACACTGCTCCCATCGTGGTGCTGACAGAACACTGCTCCCAGCGCGGTGCTGACAGAACACTGCTCCCATCGCGGTGCTGACAGAACACTGCTCCCATCGCGGTGCTGACAGAACACTGCTCTCAGCGCGGTGCGGACAGAACACTGCTGTCAGCGCGGTGCGGACAGAACACTGCTCCCATCGCGGTGTGGACAGAACACTGCTCTCAGCGCGGTGCTGACAGAACACTGCTCTCAGCGCGGTGCGGACAGAACACTGCTCTCAGCGCGGTTCGGACAGAACACTGCCCTCAGCGCGGTGCGGACAGAACACTGCTCTCAGCGCGGTGCGGACAGAACACTGCTCCCATCGCGGTGCTGACAGAACACTGCTCTCAGCGCGGTGCGGACAGAACACTGCTCTCAGCGCGGTGCGGACAGAACACTGCTCCCATCGCGGTGCAGACAGAACACTGCTCCCAGCGCGGTGCAGACAGAACACTGCTCCCAGCGCGGTGCTGACAGAACACTGCTCCCCGCGCGGTGCTGACAGAACACTGCCCCCAGCGCGGTGCTGACAGAACACTGCTCCCAGCGCGGTGCTGACAGAACACTGCTCCCAGCCCGGTCCTGACAGAACACTGCCCCCAGCGCGGTGCTGACAGAACACTGCTCCCAGCCCGGTCCTGACAGAACACTGCTCCCAGCGCGGTGCTGACAGAACACTGCTCCCAGCGCGGTGCAGACAGAACACTGCTCCCAGCGCGGTGCTGACAGAACTCTGCTCCCAGCGCGGTGCTGACAGAACACTGCTCCCAGCGCGGTGCAGACAGAACACTGCTCACAGCGCGGTGCAGACAGAACACTGCTCACAGCGCGGTGCTGACAGAACACTGCTCCCAGCGCGGTGCTGAGAGAACACTGCTCCCAGCGCGGTGCTGACAGAACACTGCCCCCAGCGCGGTGCTGACAGAACACTGCTCCCAGCACGGTGCTGACAGAACACTGCTCTCAGCGCGGTGCAGACAGAACACTGCTCCCAGCGCGGTGCAGACAGAACGCGGCTCCCAGCGCGGTGCTGACAGAACACTGCACCCAGCGCGGTGCTGACAGAACACTGCACCCAGCGCGGTGCTGACAGAACACTGCTCCCAGCGCGGTGCTGACAGAACACTGCTCCCAGCGCGGTGCAGACAGAACACTGCTCCCAGCGCGGTCCTGACAGAACACTGCCCCCAGCGCGGTGCTGACAGAACACTGCTCCCAGCGCGGTGCTGACAGAACACTGCACCCAGCGCGGTGCTGACAGAACACTGCTCCCAGCGCGGTGCTGACAGAACACTGCTCCCAGCGCGGTGCTGACAGAACACTGCTCCCAGCCCGGTCCTGACAGAACACTGCTCCCAGCGCGGTGCTGACAGAACTCTGCTCCCAGCGCGGTGCTGACAGAACACTGCTCCCAGCGCGGTGCTGACAGAACACTGCTCCCAGCGCGGTGCAGACAGAACACTGCTCCCAGCGCGGTGCTGACAGAACACTGCTCCCAGCGCGGTGCTGACAGAACTCTGCTCCCAGCGCGGTGCTGACAGAACACTGCTCCCAGCGCGGTGCTGACAGAACACTGCTCTCAGCGCGGTGCGGACAGAACACTGCTCTCAGCGCGGTGCGGACAGAACACTGCTCTCAGCGCGGTGCGGACAGAACACTGCTCCCAGCCCGGTGCGGACAGAACACTGCTCCCAGCGCGGTGCTGACAGAACACTGCTCCCAGCGCGGTGCTGACAGAAAACTGCCCCCAGCGCGGTGCTGACAGAACACTGCTCCCAGCGCGGTGCTGACAGAACACTGCCCCCAGCGCGGTGCTGACAGAACACTGCTCCCAGCGCGGTGCTGACAGAACACTGCTCCCAGCGCGGTGCTGACAGAACACTGCTCCCAGCGCGGTGCGGACAGAACACTGCCCCCAGCGCGGTGCTGACAGAACACTGCCCCCAGCGCGGTGCTGACAGAACACTGCTCCCAGCGCGGTCCTGACAGAACACTGCACCCAGCGCGGTGCTGACAGAACACTGCCCCCAGCGCGGTGCAGACAGAACACTGCTCCCAGCCCGGTACTGACAGAACACTGCTCCCAGCGCGGTGCTGACAGAACACTGCCCCCAGCGCGGTGCTGACAGAACACTGCTCCCAGCGCGGTGCTGACAGAACACTGCACCCAGCGCGGTGCTGACAGAACACTGCACCCAGCGCGGTGCTGACAGAACACTGCCCCCAGCGCGGTGCAGAAAGAACACTGCTCCCAGCCCGGTCCTGACAGAACACTGCTCCCAGCGCGGTGCTGACAGAACACTGCCCCCAGCGCGGTGCTGACAGAACACTGCTCCCAGCGCGGTGCTGACAGAACACTGCACCCAGCGCGGTGCTGACAGAACACTGCACCCAGCGCGGTGCTAAAAGAACACTGCACCCAGCGCGGTGCTGACAGAACACTGCTCCCAGCGCGGTGCAGACAGAACACTGCTCCCAGCGCGGTGCAGACAGAACACTGCTCCCAGCGCGGTGCTGACAGAACACTGCTCCCAGCCCGGTGCAGACAGAACACTGCTCCCAGCGCGGTGCTGACAGAACACTGCTCCCAGCGCGGTGCTGACAGAACTCTGCTCCCAGCGCGGTGCTGACAGAACACTGCTCCCAGCGCGGTGCTGACAGAACACTGCTCTCAGCGCGGTGCGGACAGAACACTGCTCTCAGCGCGGTGCGGACAGAACACTGCTCTCAGCGCGGTGCGGACAGAACACTGCTCCCAGCCCGGTGCGGACAGAACACAGCTCCCAGCGCGGTGCTGACAGAACACTGCTCCCAGCGCGGTGCTGACAGAAAACTGCCCCCAGCGCGGTGCTGACAGAACACTGCTCCCAGCGCGGTGCTGACAGAACACTGCTCCCAGCGCGGTGCTGACAGAACACTGCTCCCAGCGCGGTGCTGACAGAACACTGCTCCCAGCGCGGTGCGGACAGAACACTGCTCCCAGCGCGGTGCTGACAGAACACTGCCCCCAGCGCGGTGCTGACAGAACACTGCTCCCAGCGCGGTCCTGACAGAACACTGCACCCAGCGCGGTGCTGACAGAACACTGCCCCCAGCGCGGTGCAGACAGAACACTGCTCCCAGCCCGGTCCTGACAGAACACTGCTCCCAGCGCGGTGCTGACAGAACACTGCCCCCAGCGCGGTGCTGACAGAACACTGCTCCCAGCGCGGTGCTGACAGAACACTGCACCCAGCGCGGTGCTGACAGAACACTGCACCCAGCGCGGTGCTGACAGAACACTGCCCCCAGCGCGGTGCAGAAAGAACACTGCTCCCAGCCCGGTCCTGACAGAACACTGCTCCCAGCGCGGTGCTGACAGAACACTGCCCCCAGCGCGGTGCTGACAGAACACTGCTCCCAGCGCGGTGCTGACAGAACACTGCACCCAGCGCGGTGCTGACAGAACACTGCACCCAGCGCGGTGCTGACAGAACACTGCTCCCAGCGCGGTGCAGACAGAACACTGCTCCCAGCGCGGTGCAGACAGAACACTGCTCCCAGCGCGGTGCTGACAGAACACTGCTCCCAGCCCGGTGCAGACAGAACACTGCTCCCAGCGCGGTGCTGACAGAACACTGCTCCCAGCGTGGTGCTGACAGAAAACTGCCCCCAGCGCGGTGCTGACAGAACACTGCTCCCAGCGCGGTGCTGACAGAACACTGCTCCCAGCGCGGTGCTGACAGAACACTGCTCCCAGCGCGGTGCTGACAGAACACTGCTCCCAGCGCGGTGCTGACAGAACACTGCTCCCAGCGCGGTGCTGACAGAACACTGCTCCCAGCGCGGTGCGGACAGAACACTGCTCCCAGCGCGGTGCTGACAGAACACTGCTCCCAGCGTGGTCCTGACAGAACACTGCACCCAGCGCGGTGCTGACAGAACACTGCACCCAGCGCGGTGCTGACAGAACACTGCCCCCAGCGCGGTGCAGACAGAACACTGCTCCCAGCGCGGTGCTGACAGAACACTGCTCCCAGCCCGGTCCTGACAGAACACTGCTCCCAGCGCGGTGCTGACAGAACACTGCCCCCAGCGCGGTGCTGACAGAACACTGCTCCCAGCGCGGTGCTGACAGAACACTGCTCCCAGCGCGGTGCTGACAGAACACTGCTCCCAGCGCGGTGCTGACAGAACACTGCTCCCAGCGCGGTGCTGACAGAACACTGCTCCCAGCGCGGTGCTGACAGAACACTGCTCCCAGCCCGGTCCTGACAGAACACTGCTCCCAGCCCGGTCCTGACAGAACACTGCTCCCAGCCCGGTCCTGACAGAACACTGCTCCCAGCGCGGTGCTGACAGAACACTGCTCCCAGCCCGGTCCTGACAGAACACTGCCCCCAGCGCGGTGCAGAAAGAACACTGCTCCCAGCCCGGTCCTGACAGAACACTGCACCCAGCGCGGTGCTGACAGAACACTGCCCCCAGCGCGGTGCTGACAGAACACTGCTCCCAGCGCGGTGCTGACAGAACACTGCTCCCAGCGCGGTGCTGACAGAACACTGCTCCCAGTGCGGTGCTGACAGAACACTGCTCCCAGCGCGGTGCTGACAGAACACTGCCCCCAGCGCGGTGCTGACAGAAGACTGCTCTCAGCGCGGTGCTGACAGAACACTGCTCCCAGCGCGGTGCTGACAGAACACTGCTCCCAGCGCGGTGCTGACAGAACACTGCTCCCAGCGCGGTGCTGACAGAACACTGCTCCCATCGCGGTGCTGACAGAACTCTGCTCCCATCGCGGTGCTGACAGAACACTGCTCTCAGCGCGGTGCGGACAGAACACTGCTCCCAGCGCGGTGCTGACAGAACACTGCTCCCATCGCGGTGCTGACAGAACACTGCTCCCAGCCCGGTGCTGACAGAACACTGCTCCCAGCGCGGTGCGGACAGAACACTGCTCCCATCGTGGTGCTGACAGAACACTGCTCCCAGCGCGGTGCTGACAGAACACTGCTCCCATCGCGGTGCTGACAGAACACTGCTCCCATCGCGGTGCTGACAGAACACTGCTCTCAGCGCGGTGCGGACAGAACACTGCTGTCAGCGCGGTGCGGACAGAACACTGCTCCCATCGCGGTGTGGACAGAACACTGCTCTCAGCGCGGTGCTGACAGAACACTGCTCTCAGCGCGGTGCGGACAGAACACTGCTCTCAGCGCGGTTCGGACAGAACAGTGCCCTCAGCGCGGTGCGGACAGAACACTGCTCTCAGCGCGGTGCGGACAGAACACTGCTCCCATCGCGGTGCTGACAGAACACTGCTCTCAGCGCGGTGCGGACAGAACACTGCTCTCAGCGCGGTGCGGACAGAACACTGCTCCCATCGCGGTGCAGACAGAACACTGCTCCCAGCGCGGTGCAGACAGAACACTGCTCCCAGCGCGGTGCTGACAGAACACTGCTCCCCGCGCGGTGCTGACAGAACACTGCCCCCAGCGCGGTGCTGACAGAACACTGCTCCCAGCGCGGTGCTGACAGAACACTGCACCCAGCGCGGTGCTGACAGAACACTGCTCCCAGCGCGGTGCAGACAGAACACTGCCCCCAGCGCGGTGCTGACAGAACACTGCTCCCAGCGCGGTGCTGACAGAACACTGCCCCCAGCGCGGTGCTGACAGAACACTGCACCCAGCGCGGTGCTGACAGAACATTGCACCCAGCGCGGTGCTGACAGAACACTGCCCCCAGCGCGGTGCAGACAGAACACTGCTCCCAGCCCGGTCCTGACAGAACACTGCTCCCAGCGCGGTGCTGACAGAACACTGCTCCCAGCCCGGTGCAGACAGAACACTGCTCCCAGCGCAGTGCTGACAGAACACTGCCCCCAGCGCGGTGCTGACAGAACACTGCTCCCAGCGCGGTGCTGACAGAACACTGCTCCCAGCGCGGTGCTGACAGAACACTGCCCCCAGCGCGGTGCAGACAGAACACTGCACCCAGCGCGGTGCTGACAGAACACTGCTCCCAGCGCGGTGCTGACAGAACACTGCTCCCAGCCCGGTCCTGACAGAACACTGCTCCCAGCGCGGTGCTGACAGAACACTGCTCCCAGCCCGGTCCTGACAGAACACTGCTCCCAGCGCGGTGCTGACAGAACTCTGCTCCCAGCGCGGTGCTGACAGAACACTGCTCCCAGCGCGGTGCAGACAGAACACTGCTCCCAGCGCGGTGCTGACAGAACTCTGCTCCCAGCGCGGTGCTGACAGAACACTGCTCCCAGCGCGGTGCAGACAGAACACTGCTCACAGCGCGGTGCTGACAGAACACTGCTCCCAGCGCGGTGCTGAGAGAACACTGCTCACAGCGCGGTGCTGACAGAACACTGCCCCCAGCGCGGTGCTGACAGAACACTGCTCCCAGCGCGGTGCTGACAGAACACTGCTCTCAGCGCGGTGCAGACAGAACACTGCTCCCAGCGCGGTGCAGACAGAACGCGGCTCCCAGCGCGGTGCTGACAGAACACTGCACCCAGCGCGGTGCTGACAGAACACTGCACCCAGCGCGGTGCTGACAGAACACTGCTCCCAGCGCGGTGCTGACAGAACACTGCTCCCAGCGCGGTGCAGACAGAACACTGCTCCCAGCCCGGTGCTGACAGAACACTGCTACCAGCGCGGTGCTGACAGAACACTGCCCCCAGTGCGGTGCTGACAGAACACTGCTCCCAGCCCGGTCCTGACAGAACACTGCACCCAGCCCGGTCCTGACAGAACACTGCACCCAGCGCGGTGCTGACAGAACACTGCCCCCAGCGCGGTGCAGACAGAACACTGCTCCCAGCGCGGTGCTGACAGAACACTGCACCCAGCGCGGTGCTGACAGAACACTGCACCCAGCGCGGTGCTGACAGAACACTGCCCCCAGCGCGGTGCAGACAGAACACTGCTCCCAGCGCGGTGCTGACAGAACACTGCTCCCAGCGCGGTGCTGACAGAACACTGCACCCAGCGCGGTGCTGACAGAACACTGCTCCCAGCGCGGTGCTGACAGAACACTGCTCCCAGCGCGGTGCTGACAGAACACTGCTCCCAGCGCGGTGCTGACAGAACACTGCTCCCAGCGCGGTGCTGACAGAACACTGCCCCCAGCGCGGTGCTGACAGAAGACTGCTCTCAGCGCGGTGCTGACAGAACACTGCTCCCAGCGCGGTGCTGACAGAACACTGCTCCCAGCGCGGTGCTGACAGAACACTGCTCCCAGCGCGGTGCTGACAGAACACTGCTCCCATCGCGGTGCTGACAGAACACTGCTCCCATCGCGGTGCTGACAGAACTCTGCTCCCATCGCGGTGCTGACAGAACACTGCTCTCAGCGCGGTGCGGACAGAACACTGCTCCCATCGCGGTGCTGACAGAACACTGCTCCCAGCGCGGTGCTGACAGAACACTGCTCCCAGCGCGGTGCTGACAGAACACTGCTCTCAGCGCGGTGCGGACAGAACACTGCTGTCAGCGCGGTGCGGACAGAACACTGCTCCCATCGCGGTGTGGACAGAACACTGCTCCCATCGCGGTGCTGACAGAACACTGCTCTCAGCGCGGTGCGGACAGAACACTGCCGTCAGCGCTGTGTGGACAGAACACTGCTCTCAGCGCGGTGCGGACAGAACACTGCTCCCATCGCGGTGCGGACAGAACACTGCTCCCAGCGCGGTGCTGACAGAACACTGCTCCCAGCGCGGTGCGGACAGAACACTGCTCTCAGCGCGGTGCGGACAGAACACTGCTCTCAGCGCGGTGCGGACAGAACACTGCTCTCAGCGCGGTTCGGACAGAACACTGCCCTCAGCGCGGTGCGGACAGAACACTGCCCTCAGCGCGGTGCGGACAGAACACTGCTCCCATCGCGGTGCTGACAGAACACTGCTCTCAGCGCGGTGCGGACAGAACACTGCTCTCAGCGCGGTGCGGACAGAACACTGCTCCCATCGCGGTGCTGACAGAACACTGCTCCCATCGCGGTGCAGACAGAACACTGCTCCCATCGCGGTGCTGACAGAACACTGCTCCCATCGCGGTGCAGACAGAACACTACTCCCAGCGTGGTGCAGACAGAACACTGCTCCCAGCGCGGTGCAGACAGAACACTGCTCCCAGCGCGGTGCTGACAGAACACTGCTCCCAGCGCGGTGCTGACAGAACACTGCCCCCAGCGCGGTGCTGACAGAACACTGCTCCCAGCGCGGTGCTGACAGAACACTGCACCCAGCGCGGTGCTGACAGAACACTGCTCTCAGCGCGGTGCTGACAGAACACTGCTCCCAGCGCGGTGCTGACAGAACACTGCTCCCAGCCCGGTCCTGACAGAACACTGCTCCCAGCGCGGTGCTGACAGAACACTGCTCCCAGCGCGGTGCGGACAGAACACTGCTCCCATCGCGGTGCTGACAGAACACTGCTCCCAGCGCGGTGCTGACAGAACACTGCTCCCATCGCGGTGCTGACAGAACACTGCTCCCATCGCGGTGTGGACAGAACACTGCTCCCATCGCGGTGCTTACAGAACACTGCTGTCAGCGCGGTGCGGACAGAACACTGCCGTCAGCGCTGTGTGGACAGAACACTGCTCTCAGCGCGGTGCGGACAGAACACTGCTCCCATCGCGGTGCGGACAGAACACTGCTCCCAGCGCGGTGCTGACAGAACACTGCTCCCAGCGCGGTGCTGACAGAACACTGCTCCCAGCGCGGTGCGGACAGAACACTGCTCTCAGCGCGGTGCGGACAGAACACTGCTCTCAGCGCGGTGCGGACAGAACACTGCTCTCAGCGCGGTGCGGACAGAACACTGCTCTCAGCGCGGTTCGGACAGAACACTGCCCTCAGCGCGGTGCTGACAGAACACTGCTCTCAGCGCGGTGCGGACAGAACACTGCTCTCAGCGTGGTGCGGACAGAACACTGCTCCCATCGCGGTGCTGACAGAACACTGCTCCCAGCGCGGTGCTGACAGAACACTGCTCCCAGCCCGGTGCAGACAGAACACTGCTCCCATCGCGGTGCAGACAGAACACTGCTCCCAGCGCGGTGCTGACAGAACACTGCTCCCAGCGCGGTGCAGACAGAACACTGCTCCCAGCGCGGTGCTGACAGAACACTGCTCCCAGCGCGGTGCTGACAGAACACTGCCCCCAGCGCGGTGCTGACAGAACACTGCTCCCAGCGCGGTGCTGACAGAACACTGCACCCAGCGCGGTGCTGACAGAACACTGCTCTCAGCGCGGTGCTGACAGAACACTGCTCCCAGCGCGGTGCTGACAGAACACTGCTCCCAGCCCGGTCCTGACAGAACACTGCTCCCAGCGCGGTGCTGACAGAACACTGCTCCCAGCGCGGTGCGGACAGAACACTGCTCCCATCGCGGTGGTGACAGAACACTGCTCCCAGCGCGGTGCTGACAGAACACTGCTCCCATCGCGGTGCTGACAGAACACTGCTGTCAGCGCGGTGCGGACAGAACACTGCTCCCATCGCGGTGTGGACAGAACACTGCTCCCATCGCGGTGCTTACAGAACACTGCTCTCAGCGCGGTGCGGACAGAACACTGCCGTCAGCGCTGTGTGGACAGAACACTGCTCTCAGCGCGGTGCGGACAGAACACTGCTCCCATCGCGGTGCGGACAGAACACTGCTCCCAGCGCGGTGCTGACAGAACACTGCTCTCAGCGCGGTGCTGACAGAACACTGCTCCCAGCGCGGTGCGGACAGAACACTGCTCTCAGCGCGGTGCGGACAGAACACTGCTCTCAGCGCGGTGCGGACAGAACACTGCTCTCAGCGCGGTTCGGACAGAACACTGCCCTCAGCGCGGTGCGGACAGAACACTGCTCTCAGCGCGGTGCGGACAGAACACTGCTCCCATCGCGGTGCTGACAGAACACTGCTCCCAGCGCGGTGCGGACAGAACACTGCTCTCAGCGCGGTGCGGACAGAACACTGCTCCCAGCCCGGTGCAGACAGAACACTGCTCCCAGCGCAGTGCTGACAGAACACTGCCCCCAGCGCGGTGCTGACAGAACACTGCTCCCAGCGCGGTGCTGACAGAACACTGCACCCAGCGCGGTGCTGACAGAACACTGCTCCCAGCGCGGTGCTGACAGAACACTGCTCCCAGCCCGGTCCTGACAGAACACTGCTCCCAGCGCGGTGCTGACAGAACTCTGCTCCCAGCGCGGTGCTGACAGAACACTGCTCCCAGCGCGGTGCAGACAGAACACTGCTCCCAGCGCGGTGCTGACAGAACACTGCTCCCAGCGCGGTGCTGACAGAACACTGCTCCCAGCGCGGTGCAGACAGAACACTGCTCACAGCGCGGTGCTGACAGAACACTGCTCCCAGCGCGGTGCTGAGAGAACACTGCTCACAGCGCGGTGCTGACAGAACACTGCCCCCAGCGCGGTGCTGACAGAACACTGCTCCCAGCACGGTGCTGACAGAACACTGCTCCCAGCGCGGTGCAGACAGAACACTGCTCCCAGCGCGGTGCAGACAGAACACTGCTCCCAGCGCGGTGCTGACAGAACACTGCACCCAGCGCGGTGCAGACAGAACACTGCTCCCAGCGCGGTGCTGACAGAACACTGCTCCCAGCGCGGTGCAGACAGAACACTGCTCCCAGCGCGGTGCTGACAGAACACTGCTCCCAGCGCGGTGCTGACAGAACACTGCCCCCAGCGCGGTGCTGACAGAACACTGCTCCCAGCGCGGTGCTGACAGAACACTGCACCCAGCGCGGTGCTGACAGAACACTGCTCTCAGCGCGGTGCTGACAGAACACTGCTCCCAGCGCGGTGCTGACAGAACACTGCTCCCAGCCCGGTCCTGACAGAACACTGCTCCCAGCGCGGTGCTGACAGAACACTGCTCCCAGCGCGGTGCGGACAGAACACTGCTCCCATCGCGGTGCTGACAGAACACTGCTCCCAGCGCGGTGCTGACAGAACACTGCTCCCATCGCGGTGCTGACAGAACACTGCTGTCAGCGCGGTGCGGACAGAACACTGCTCCCATCGCGGTGTGGACAGAACACTGCTCCCATCGCGGTGCTTACAGAACACTGCTCTCAGCGCGGTGCGGACAGAACACTGCCGTCAGCGCTGTGTGGACAGAACACTGCTCTCAGCGCGGTGCGGACAGAACACTGCTCCCATCGCGGTGCGGACAGAACACTGCTCCCAGCGCGGTGCTGACAGAACACTGCTCTCAGCGCGGTGCTGACAGAACACTGCTCCCAGCGCGGTGCGGACAGAACACTGCTCTCAGCGCGGTGCGGACAGAACACTGCTCTCAGCGCGGTGCGGACAGAACACTGCTCTCAGCGCGGTTCGGACAGAACACTGCCCTCAGCGCGGTGCGGACAGAACACTGCTCTCAGCGCGGTGCGGACAGAACACTGCTCCCATCGCGGTGCTGACAGAACACTGCTCTCAGCGCGGTGCGGACAGAACACTGCTCTCAGCGCGGTGCGGACAGAACACTGCTCCCAGCCCGGTGCAGACAGAACACTGGTCCCAGCGCAGTGCTGACAGAACACTGCCCCCAGCGCGGTGCTGACAGAACACTGCACCCAGCGCGGTGCTGACAGAACACTGCCCCCAGCGCGGTGCAGACAGAACACTGCTCCCAGCCCGGTCCTGACAGAACACTGCTCCCAGCGCGGTGCTGACAGAACACTGCCCCCAGCGCGGTGCTGACAGAACACTGCTCCCAGCGCGGTGCTGACAGAACACTGCACCCAGCGCGGTGCTGACAGAACACTGCACCCAGCGCGGTGCTGACAGAACACTGCCCCCAGCGCGGTGCAGAAAGAACACTGCTCCCAGCCCGGTCCTGACAGAACACTGCTCCCAGCGCGGTGCTGACAGAACACTGCCCCCAGCGCGGTGCTGACAGAACACTGCTCCCAGCGCGGTGCTGACAGAACACTGCACCCAGCGCGGTGCTGACAGAACACTGCACCCAGCGCGGTGCTGACAGAACACTGCACCCAGCGCGGTGCTGACAGAACACTGCTCCCAGCGCGGTGCAGACAGAACACTGCTCCCAGCGCGGTGCAGACAGAACACTGCTCCCAGCGCGGTGCTGACAGAACACTGCTCCCAGCCCGGTGCAGACAGAACACTGCTCCCAGCGCGGTGCTGACAGAACACTGCTCCCAGCGCGGTGCTGACAGAACTCTGCTCCCAGCGCGGTGCTGACAGAACACTGCTCCCAGCGCGGTGCTGACAGAACACTGCTCTCAGCGCGGTGCGGACAGAACACTGCTCTCAGCGCGGTGCGGACAGAACACTGCTCTCAGCGCGGTGCGGACAGAACACTGCTCCCAGCCCGGTGCGGACAGAACACAGCTCCCAGCGCGGTGCTGACAGAACACTGCTCCCAGCGCGGTGCTGACAGAAAACTGCCCCCAGCGCGGTGCTGACAGAACACTGCTCCCAGCGCGGTGCTGACAGAACACTGCTCCCAGCGCGGTGCTGACAGAACACTGCTCCCAGCGCGGTGCTGACAGAACACTGCTCCCAGCGCGGTGCGGACAGAACACTGCTCCCAGCGCGGTGCTGACAGAACACTGCCCCCAGCGCGGTGCTGACAGAAGACTGCTCCCAGCGCGGTCCTGACAGAACACTGCACCCAGCGCGGTGCTGACAGAACACTGCCCCCAGCGCGGTGCAGACAGAACACTGCTCCCAGCCCGGTCCTGACAGAACACTGCTCCCAGCGCGGTGCTGACAGAACACTGCCCCCAGCGCGGTGCTGACAGAACACTGCTCCCAGCGCGGTGCTGACAGAACACTGCACCCAGCGCGGTGCTGACAGAACACTGCACCCAGCGCGGTGCTGACAGAACACTGCCCCCAGCGCGGTGCAGAAAGAACACTGCTCCCAGCCCGGTCCTGACAGAACACTGCTCCCAGCGCGGTGCTGACAGAACACTGCCCCCAGCGCGGTGCTGACAGAACACTGCTCCCAGCGCGGTGCTGACAGAACACTGCACCCAGCGCGGTGCTGACAGAACACTGCACCCAGCGCGGTGCTGACAGAACACTGCACCCAGCGCGGTGCTGACAGAACACTGCTCCCAGCGCGGTGCAGACAGAACACTGCTCCCAGCGCGGTGCAGACAGAACACTGCTCCCAGCGCGGTGCTGACAGAACACTGCTCCCAGCCCGGTGCAGACAGAACACTGCTCCCAGCGCGGTGCTGACAGAACACTGCTCCCAGCGTGGTGCTGACAGAAAACTGCCCCCAGCGCGGTGCTGACAGAACACTGCTCCCAGCGCGGTGCTGACAGAACACTGCTCCCAGCGCGGTGCTGACAGAACACTGCTCCCAGCGCGGTGCTGACAGAACACTGCTCCCAGCGCGGTGCTGACAGAACACTGCTCCCAGCGCGGTGCTGACAGAACACTGCTCCCAGCGCGGTGCGGACAGAACACTGCTCCCAGCGCGGTGCTGACAGAACACTGCTCCCAGCGTGGTCCTGACAGAACACTGCACCCAGCGCGGTGCTGACAGAACACTGCACCCAGCGCGGTGCTGACAGAACACTGCCCCCAGCGCGGTGCAGACAGAACACTGCTCCCAGCGCGGTGCTGACAGAACACTGCTCCCAGCCCGGTCCTGACAGAACACTGCTCCCAGCGCGGTGCTGACAGAACACTGCCCCCAGCGCGGTGCTGACAGAACACTGCTCCCAGCGCGGTGCTGACAGAACACTGCACCCAGCGCGGTGCTGACAGAACACTGCACCCAGCGCGGTGCTGACAGAACACTGCCCCCAGCGCGGTGCAGACAGAACACTGCTCCCAGCGCGGTGCTGACAGAACACTGCTCCCAGCGCGGTGCTGACAGAACACTGCACCCAGCGCGGTGCTGACAGAACACTGCCCCCAGCGCGGTGCTGACAGAACACTGCTCCCAGCGCGGTGCTGACAGAACACTGCTCCCAGCGCGGTGCTGACAGAACACTGCTCCCAGTGCGGTGCTGACAGAACACTGCTCCCAGCGCGGTGCTGACAGAACACTGCCCCCAGCGCGGTGCTGACAGAAGACTGCTCTCAGCGCGGTGCTGACAGAACACTGCTCCCAGCGCGGTGCTGACAGAACACTGCTCCCAGCGCGGTGCTGACAGAACACTGCTCCCAGCGCGGTGCTGACAGAACACTGCTCCCATCGCGGTGCTGACAGAACTCTGCTCCCATCGCGGTGCTGACAGAACACTGCTCTCAGCGCGGTGCGGACAGAACACTGCTCCCAGCGCGGTGCTGACAGAACACTGCTCCCATCGCGGTGCTGACAGAACACTGCTCCCAGCCCGGTGCTGACAGAACACTGCTCCCAGCGCGGTGCGGACAGAACACTGCTCCCATCGTGGTGCTGACAGAACACTGCTCCCAGCGCGGTGCTGACAGAACACTGCTCCCATCGCGGTGCTGACAGAACACTGCTCCCATCGCGGTGCTGACAGAACACTGCTCTCAGCGCGGTGCGGACAGAACACTGCTGTCAGCGCGGTGCGGACAGAACACTGCTCCCATCGCGGTGTGGACAGAACACTGCTCTCAGCGCGGTGCTGACAGAACACTGCTCTCAGCGCGGTGCGGACAGAACACTGCTCTCAGCGCGGTTCGGACAGAACACTGCCCTCAGCGCGGTGCGGACAGAACACTGCTCTCAGCGCGGTGCGGACAGAACACTGCTCCCATCGCGGTGCTGACAGAACACTGCTCTCAGCGCGGTGCGGACAGAACACTGCTCTCAGCGCGGTGCGGACAGAACACTGCTCCCATCGCGGTGCAGACAGAACACTGCTCCCAGCGCGGTGCTGACAGAACACTGCTCCCCGCGCGGTGCTGACAGAACACTGCCCCCAGCGCGGTGCTGACAGAACACTGCTCCCAGCGCGGTGCTGACAGAACACTGCACCCAGCGCGGTGCTGACAGAACACTGCTCCCAGCGCGGTGCAGACAGAACACTGCCCCCAGCGCGGTGCTGACAGAACACTGCTCCCAGCGCGGTGCTGACAGAACACTGCCCCCAGCGCGGTGCTGACAGAACACTGCACCCAGCGCGGTGCTGACAGAACATTGCACCCAGCGCGGTGCTGACAGAACACTGCCCCCAGCGCGGTGCAGACAGAACACTGCTCCCAGCCCGGTCCTGACAGAACACTGCTCCCAGCGCGGTGCTGACAGAACACTGCTCCCAGCCCGGTGCAGACAGAACACTGCCCCCAGCGCGGTGCTGACAGAACACTGCACCCAGCGCGGTGCTGACAGAACACTGCTCTCAGCGCGGTGCTGACAGAACACTGCCCCCAGCGCGGTGCTGACAGAACACTGCTCCCAGCGCGGTGCTGACAGAACACTGCTCCCAGCGCGGTGCTGACAGAACACTGCCCCCAGCGCGGTGCAGACAGAACACTGCACCCAGCGCGGTGCTGACAGAACACTGCTCCCAGCGCGGTGCTGACAGAACACTGCTCCCAGCCCGGTCCTGACAGAACACTGCTCCCAGCGCGGTGCTGACAGAACACTGCTCCCAGCCCGGTCCTGACAGAACACTGCTCCCAGCGCGGTGCTGACAGAACTCTGCTCCCAGCGCGGTGCTGACAGAACACTGCTCCCAGCGCGGTGCAGACAGAACACTGCTCCCAGCGCGGTGCTGACAGAACTCTGCTCCCAGCGCGGTGCTGACAGAACACTGCTCCCAGCGCGGTGCAGACAGAACACTGCTCACAGCGCGGTGCTGACAGAACACTGCTCCCAGCGCGGTGCTGAGAGAACACTGCTCACAGCGCGGTGCTGACAGAACACTGCCCCCAGCGCGGTGCTGACAGAACACTGCTCCCAGCGCGGTGCTGACAGAACACTGCTCTCAGCGCGGTGCAGACAGAACACTGCTCCCAGCGCGGTGCAGACAGAACGCGGCTCCCAGCGCGGTGCTGACAGAACACTGCACCCAGCGCGGTGCTGACAGAACACTGCACCCAGCGCGGTGCTGACAGAACACTGCTCCCAGCGCGGTGCTGACAGAACACTGCTCCCAGCGCGGTGCAGACAGAACACTGCTCCCAGCCCGGTGCTGACAGAACACTGCTACCAGCGCGGTGCTGACAGAACACTGCCCCCAGTGCGGTGCTGACAGAACACTGCTCCCAGCCCGGTCCTGACAGAACACTGCACCCAGCCCGGTCCTGACAGAACACTGCACCCAGCGCGGTGCTGACAGAACACTGCCCCCAGCGCGGTGCAGACAGAACACTGCTCCCAGCGCGGTGCTGACAGAACACTGCACCCAGCGCGGTGCTGACAGAACACTGCACCCAGCGCGGTGCTGACAGAACACTGCCCCCAGCGCGGTGCAGACAGAACACTGCTCCCAGCGCGGTGCTGACAGAACACTGCTCCCAGCGCGGTGCTGACAGAACACTGCACCCAGCGCGGTGCTGACAGAACACTGCCCCCAGCGCGGTGCTGACAGAACACTGCTCCCAGCGCGGTGCTGACAGAACACTGCTCCCAGCGCGGTGCTGACAGAACACTGCTCCCAGCGCGGTGCTGACAGAACACTGCTCCCAGCGCGGTGCTGACAGAACACTGCCCCCAGCGCGGTGCTGACAGAAGACTGCTCTCAGCGCGGTGCTGACAGAACACTGCTCCCAGCGCGGTGCTGACAGAACACTGCTCCCAGCGCGGTGCTGACAGAACACTGCTCCCAGCGCGGTGCTGACAGAACACTGCTCCCATCGCGGTGCTGACAGAACACTGCTCCCATCGCGGTGCTGACAGAACTCTGCTCCCATCGCGGTGCTGACAGAACACTGCTCTCAGCGCGGTGCGGACAGAACACTGCTCCCATCGCGGTGCTGACAGAACACTGCTCCCAGCGCGGTGCTGACAGAACACTGCTCCCAGCGCGGTGCTGACAGAACACTGCTCTCAGCGCGGTGCGGACAGAACACTGCTGTCAGCGCGGTGCGGACAGAACACTGCTCCCATCGCGGTGTGGACAGAACACTGCTCCCATCGCGGTGCTGACAGAACACTGCTCTCAGCGCGGTGCGGACAGAACACTGCCGTCAGCGCTGTGTGGACAGAACACTGCTCTCAGCGCGGTGCGGACAGAACACTGCTCCCATCGCGGTGCGGACAGAACACTGCTCCCAGCGCGGTGCTGACAGAACACTGCTCCCAGCGCGGTGCGGACAGAACACTGCTCTCAGCGCGGTGCGGACAGAACACTGCTCTCAGCGCGGTGCGGACAGAACACTGCTCTCAGCGCGGTTCGGACAGAACACTGCCCTCAGCGCGGTGCGGACAGAACACTGCCCTCAGCGCGGTGCGGACAGAACACTGCTCCCATCGCGGTGCTGACAGAACACTGCTCTCAGCGCGGTGCGGACAGAACACTGCTCTCAGCGCGGTGCGGACAGAACACTGCTCCCATCGCGGTGCTGACAGAACACTGCTCCCATCGCGGTGCAGACAGAACACTGCTCCCATCGCGGTGCTGACAGAACACTGCTCCCATCGCGGTGCAGACAGAACACTACTCCCAGCGTGGTGCAGACAGAACACTGCTCCCAGCGCGGTGCAGACAGAACACTGCTCCCAGCGCGGTGCTGACAGAACACTGCTCCCAGCGCGGTGCTGACAGAACACTGCCCCCAGCGCGGTGCTGACAGAACACTGCTCCCAGCGCGGTGCTGACAGAACACTGCACCCAGCGCGGTGCTGACAGAACACTGCTCTCAGCGCGGTGCTGACAGAACACTGCTCCCAGCGCGGTGCTGACAGAACACTGCTCCCAGCCCGGTCCTGACAGAACACTGCTCCCAGCGCGGTGCTGACAGAACACTGCTCCCAGCGCGGTGCGGACAGAACACTGCTCCCATCGCGGTGCTGACAGAACACTGCTCCCAGCGCGGTGCTGACAGAACACTGCTCCCATCGCGGTGCTGACAGAACACTGCTGTCAGCGCGGTGCGGACAGAACACTGCTCCCATCGCGGTGTGGACAGAACACTGCTCCCATCGCGGTGCTTACAGAACACTGCTCTCAGCGCGGTGCGGACAGAACACTGCCGTCAGCGCTGTGTGGACAGAACACTGCTCTCAGCGCGGTGCGGACAGAACACTGCTCCCATCGCGGTGCGGACAGAACACTGCTCCCAGCGCGGTGCTGACAGAACACTGCTCCCATCGCGGTGCTGACAGAACACTGCTCCCAGCGCGGTGCGGACAGAACACTGCTCTCAGCGCGGTGCGGACAGAACACTGCTCTCAGCGCGGTGCGGACAGAACACTGCTCTCAGCGCGGTGCGGACAGAACACTGCTCTCAGCGCGGTTCGGACAGAACACTGCCCTCAGCGCGGTGCTGACAGAACACTGCTCTCAGCGCGGTGCGGACAGAACACTGCTCTCAGCGTGGTGCGGACAGAACACTGCTCCCATCGCGGTGCAGACAGAACACTGCTCCCAGCGCGGTGCTGACAGAACACTGCTCCCAGCCCGGTGCAGACAGAACACTGCTCCCAGCGCGGTGCTGACAGAACACTGCTCCCAGCGCGGTGCTGACAGAACACTGCCCCCAGCGCGGTGCTGACAGAACACTGCTCCCAGCGCGGTGCTGACAGAACACTGCACCCAGCGCGGTGCTGACAGAACACTGCTCTCAGCGCGGTGCTGACAGAACACTGCTCCCAGCGCGGTGCTGACAGAACACTGCTCCCAGCCCGGTCCTGACAGAACACTGCTCCCAGCGCGGTGCTGACAGAACACTGCTCCCAGCGCGGTGCGGACAGAACACTGCTCCCATCGCGGTGGTGACAGAACACTGCTCCCAGCGCGGTGCTGACAGAACACTGCTCCCATCGCGGTGCTGACAGAACACTGCTGTCAGCGCGGTGCGGACAGAACACTGCTCCCATCGCGGTGTGGACAGAACACTGCTCCCATCGCGGTGCTTACAGAACACTGCTCTCAGCGCGGTGCGGACAGAACACTGCCGTCAGCGCTGTGTGGACAGAACACTGCTCTCAGCGCGGTGCGGACAGAACACTGCTCCCATCGCGGTGCGGACAGAACACTGCTCCCAGCGCGGTGCTGACAGAACACTGCTCTCAGCGCGGTGCTGACAGAACACTGCTCCCAGCGCGGTGCGGACAGAACACTGCTCTCAGCGCGGTGCGGACAGAACACTGCTCTCAGCGCGGTGCGGACAGAACACTGCTCTCAGCGCGGTTCGGACAGAACACTGCCCTCAGCGCGGTGCGGACAGAACACTGCTCTCAGCGCGGTGCGGACAGAACACTGCTCCCATCGCGGTGCTGACAGAACACTGCTCCCAGCGCGGTGCGGACAGAACACTGCTCTCAGCGCGGTGCGGACAGAACACTGCTCCCAGCCCGGTGCAGACAGAACACTGCTCCCAGCGCAGTGCTGACAGAACACTGCCCCCAGCGCGGTGCTGACAGAACACTGCTCCCAGCGCGGTGCTGACAGAACACTGCACCCAGCGCGGTGCTGACAGAACACTGCTCCCAGCGCGGTGCTGACAGAACACTGCTCCCAGCCCGGTCCTGACAGAACACTGCTCCCAGCGCGGTGCTGACAGAACTCTGCTCCCAGCGCGGTGCTGACAGAACACTGCTCCCAGCGCGGTGCAAACAGAACACTGCTCCCAGCGCGGTGCTGACAGAACACTGCTCCCAGCGCGGTGCTGACAGAACACTGCTCCCAGCGCGGTGCAGACAGAACACTGCTCACAGCGCGGTGCTGACAGAACACTGCTCCCAGCGCGGTGCTGAGAGAACACTGCTCACAGCGCGGTGCTGACAGAACACTGCCCCCAGCGCGGTGCTGACAGAACACTGCTCCCAGCACGGTGCTGACAGAACACTGCTCCCAGCGCGGTGCAGACAGAACACTGCTCCCAGCGCGGTGCAGACAGAACACTGCTCCCAGCGCGGTGCTGACAGAACACTGCACCCAGCGCGGTGCAGACAGAACACTGCTCCCAGCGCGGTGCTGACAGAACACTGCTCCCAGCGCGGTGCTGACAGAACACTGCCCCCAGCGCGGTGCTGACAGAACACTGCTCCCAGCGCGGTGCTGACAGAACACTGCACCCAGCGCGGTGCTGACAGAACACTGCTCTCAACGTGGTGCTGACAGAACACTGCTCCCAGCGCGGTGCTGACAGAACACTGCTCCCAGCCCGGTCCTGACAGAACACTGCTCCCAGCGCGGTGCTGACAGAACACTGCTCCCAGCGCGGTGCGGACAGAACACTGCTCCCATCGCGGTGCTGACAGAACACTGCTCCCAGCGCGGTGCTGACAGAACACTGCTCCCATCGCGGTGCTGACAGAACACTGCTGTCAGCGCGGTGCGGACAGAACACTGCTCCCATCGCGGTGTGGACAGAACACTGCTCCCATCGCGGTGCTTACAGAACACTGCTCTCAGCGCGGTGCGGACAGAACACTGCCGTCAGCGCTGTGTGGACAGAACACTGCTCTCAGCGCGGTGCGGACAGAACACTGCTCCCATCGCGGTGCGGACAGAACACTGCTCCCAGCGCGGTGCTGACAGAACACTGCTCTCAGCGCGGTGCTGACAGAACACTGCTCCCAGCGCGGTGCGGACAGAACACTGCTCTCAGCGCGGTGCGGACAGAACACTGCTCTCAGCGCGGTGCGGACAGAACACTGCTCTCAGCGCGGTTCGGACAGAACACTGCCCTCAGCCCGGTGCGGACAGAACACTGCTCTCAGCGCGGTGCGGACAGAACACTGCTCCCATCGCGGTGCTGACAGAACACTGCTCTCAGCGCGGTGCGGACAGAACACTGCTCTCAGCGCGGTGCGGACAGAACACTGCTCCCAGCCCGGTGCAGACAGAACACTGCTCCCAGCGCAGTGCTGACAGAACACTGCCCCCAGCGCGGTGCTGACAGAACACTGCTCCCAGCGCGGTGCTGACAGAACACTGCACCCAGCGCGGTGCTGACAGAACACTGCTCCCAGCGCGGTGCTGACAGAACACTGCTCCCAGCCCGGTCCTGACAGAACACTGCTCCCAGCGCGGTGCTGACAGAACTCTGCTCCCAGCGCGGTGCTGACAGAACACTGCTCCCAGCGCGGTGCAGACAGAACACTGCTCCCAGCGCGGTGCTGACAGAACACTGCTCCCAGCGCGGTGCTGACAGAACACTGCTCCCAGCGCGGTGCAGACAGAACACTGCTCACAGCGCGGTGCTGACAGAACACTGCTCCCAGCGCGGTGCTGAGAGAACACTGCTCACAGCGCGGTGCTGACAGAACACTGCCCCCAGCGCGGTGCTGACAGAACACTGCTCCCAGCACGGTGCTGACAGAACACTGCTCTCAGCGCGGTGCAGACAGAACACTGCTCCCAGCGCGGTGCAGACAGAACGCGGCTCCCAGCGCGGTGCTGACAGAACACTGCACCCAGCGCGGTGCTGACAGAACACTGCACCCAGCGCGGTGCTGACAGAACACTGCTCCCAGCGCGGTGCTGACAGAACACTGCTCCCAGCGCGGTGCAGACAGAACACTGCTCCCAGCGCGGTGCTGACAGAACACTGCCCCCAGCGCGGTGCTGACAGAACACTGCTCCCAGCGCGGTGCTGACAGAACACTGCACCCAGCGCGGTGCTGACAGAACACTGCTCCCAGCGCGGTGCAGACAGAACACTGCTCTCAGCGCGGTGCGGACAGAACACTGCTCTCAGCGCGGTGCGGACAGAACACTGCTCCCAGCGCGGTGCTGACAGAACACTGCTCCCAGCGCGGTGCTGACAGAACACTGCTCCCAGCGCGGTGCTGACAGAACACTGCTCCCAGCGCGGTCCTGACAGAACTCTGCTCCCAGCGCGGTGCTGACAGAACACTGCACCCAGCGCGGTGCTGACAGAACACTGCTCCCAGCGCGGTGCTGACAGAACACTGCTCCCAGCGCGGTGCTGACAGAACACGGCTCCCAGCCCGGTCCTGACAGAACACTGCTCCCAGCGCGGTGCTGACAGAACTCTGCTCCCAGCGCGGTGCTGACAGAACACTGCTCCCAGCGCGGTGCTGACAGAACACTGCTCCCAGCGCGGTGCAGACAGAACACTGCTCCCAGCGCGGTGCAGACAGAACACTGCTCCCAGCGCGGTGCGGACAGAACACTGCTCCCAGCGCGGTGCTGACAGAACACTGCTCCCAGCGCGGTGCTGACAGAACACTGCTCCCAGCGCGGTGCTGACAGAACACTGCTCCCAGCGCGGTGCGGACAGAACACTGCTCCCAGCGCGGTGCTGACAGAACACTGCCCCCAGCGCGGTACAGACAGAACACTGCTCCCAGCGCGGTCCTGACAGAACACTGCACCCAGCGCGGTGCTGACAGAACACTGCACCCAGCGCGGTGCTGACAGAACACTGCCCCCAGCGCGGTGCAGACAGAACACTGCTCCCAGCCCTGTCCTGACAGAACACTGCTCCCAGCGCGGTGCTGACAGAACACTGCCCCCAGCGCGGTGCTGACAGAACACTGCTCCCAGCGCGGTGCTGACAGAACACTGCACCCAGCGCGGTGCTGACAGAACACTGCACCCAGCGCGGTGCTGACAGAACACTGCCCCCAGCGCGGTGCAGACAGAACACTGCTCCCAGCCCGGTCCTGACAGAACACTGCTCCCAGCGCGGTGCTGACAGAACACTGCCCCCAGCGCGGTGCTGACAGAACACTGCTCCCAGCGCGGTGCTGACAGAACACTGCACCCAGCGCGGTGCTGACAGAACACTGCACCCAGCGCGGTTCTGACAGAACACTGCACCCAGCGCGGTGCTGACAGAACACTGCTCCCAGCGCGGTGCAGACAGAACACTGCTCCCAGCGCGGTGCAGACAGAACACTGCTCCCAGCCCGGTCCTGACAGAACATTGCTCCCAGCCCGGTGCAGACAGAACACTGCTCCCAGCGCGGTGCTGACAGAACACTGCTCCCAGCGCGGTGCTGACAGAAAACTGCCCCCAGCGCGGTGCTGACAGAACACTGCTCCCAGCGCGGTGCTGACAGAACACTGCTCCCAGCGCGGTGCTGACAGAACACTGCTCCCAGCGCGGTGCTGACAGAACACTGCTCCCAGCGCGGTGCTGACAGAACACTGCTCCCAGCGCGGTGCGGACAGAACACTGCTCCCAGCGCGGTGCGGACAGAACACTGCTCCCAGCGCGGTGCTGACAGAACACTGCTCCCAGCGTGGTCCTGACAGAACACTGCACCCAGCGCGGTGCTGACAGAACACTGCACCCAGCGCGGTGCTGACAGAACACTGCCCCCAGCGCGGTGCTGACAGAACACTGCTCCCAGCGCGGTGCTGACAGAACACTGCTCCCAGCCCGGTCCTGACAGAACACTGCTCCCAGCGCGGTGCTGACAGAACACTGCCCCCAGTGCGGTGCTGACAGAACACTGCTCCCAGCGCGGTGCTGACAGAACACTGCACCCAGCGCGGTGCTGACAGAACACTGCACCCAGCGCGGTGCTGACAGAACACTGCCCCCAGCGCGGTGCAGACAGAACACTGCTCCCAGCGCGGTGCTGACAGAACACTGCACCCAGCGCGGTGCTGACAGAACACTGCACCCAGCGCGGTGCTGACAGAACACTGCCCCCAGCGCGGTGCTGACAGAACACTGCTCCCAGCGCGGTGCTGACAGAACACTGCTCCCAGCGCGGTGCTGACAGAACACTGCTCCCAGCGCGGTGATGACAGAACACTGCTCCCAGCGCGGTGCTGACAGAACACTGCCCCCAGCGCGGTGCTGACAGAAGACTGCTCTCAGCGCGGTGCTGACAGAACACTGCTCCCAGCGCGGTGCTGACAGAACACTGCTCCCAGCGCGGTGCTGACAGAACACTGCTCCCAGCGCGGTGCTGACAGAACACTGCTCCCATCGCGGTGCTGACAGAACTCTGCTCCCATCGCGGTGCTGACAGAACACTGCTCCCATCGCGGTGCTGACAGAACACTGCTCCCAGCGCGGTGCGGACAGAACCCTGCTCCCATCGCGGTGCTGACAGAACACTGCTCCCAGCGCGGTGCTGACAGAACACTGCTCCCATCGCGGTGCTGACAGAACACTGCTCTCAGCGCGGTGCGGACAGAACACTGCTGTCAGCGCGGTGCGGACAGAACACTGCTCCCATCGCGGTGTGGACAGAACACTGCTCCCATCGCGGTGCTGACAGAACACTGCTCTCAGCGCGGTGCGGACAGAACACTGCCGTCAGCGCTGTGTGGACAGAACACTGCTCTCAGCGCGGTGCGGACAGAACACTGCTCCCATCGCGGTGCGGACAGAACACTGCTCCCAGCGCGGTGCTGACAGAACACTGCTCCCAGCGCGGTGCGGACAGAACACTGCTCTCAGCGCGGTGCGGACAGAACACTGCTCTCAGCGCGGTGCGGACAGAACACTGCTCTCAGCGCGGTTCGGACAGAACACTGCCCTCAGCGCGGTGCGGACAGAACACTGCTCTCAGCGCGGTGCGGACAGAACACTGCTCCCATCGCGGTGCTGACAGAACACTGCTCTCAGCGCGGTGCGGACAGAACACTGCTCTCAGCGCGGTGCGGACAGAACACTGCTCCCATCGCGGTGCTGACAGAACACTGCTCCCATCGCGGTGCAGACAGAACACTGCTACCATCGCGGTGCTGACAGAACACTGCTCCCATCGCGGTGCAGACAGAACACTGCTCCCAGCGCGGTGCAGACAGAACACTGCTCCCAGCGCGGTGCAGACAGAACACTGCTCCCAGCGCGGTGCTGACAGAACACTGCTCCCAGCGCGGTGCTGACAGAACACTGCCCCCAGCGCGGTGCTGACAGAACACTGCTCCCAGCGCGGTGCTGACAGAACACTGCACCCAGCGCGGTGCTGACAGAACACTGCTCTCAGCGCGGTGCTGACAGAACACTGCTCCCAGCGCGGTGCTGACAGAACACTGCACCCAGCCCGGTCCTGACAGAACACTGCTCCCAGCGCGGTGCTGACAGAACACTGCTCCCAGCGCGGTGCGGACAGAACACTGCTCCCATCGCGGTGCTGACAGAACACTGCTCCCAGCGCGGTGCTGACAGAACACTGCTCCCATCGCGGTGCTGACAGAACACTGCTGTCAGCGCGGTGCGGACAGAACACTGCTCCCATCGCGGTGTGGACAGAACACTGCTCCCATCGCGGTGCTTACAGAACACTGCTCTCAGCGCGGTGCGGACAGAACACTGCCGTCAGCGCTGTGTGGACAGAACACTGCTCTCAGCGCGGTGCGGACAGAACACTGCTCCCATCGCGGTGCGGACAGAACACTGCTCCCAGCGCGGTGCTGACAGAACACTGCTCCCAGCGCGGTGCGGACAGAACACTGCTCTCAGCGCGGTGCGGACAGAACACTGCTCTCAGCGCGGTGCGGACAGAACACTGCTCTCAGCGCGGTTCGGACAGAACACTGCCCTCAGCGCGGTGCGGACAGAACACTGCTCTCAGCGCGGTGCGGACAGAACACTGCTCCCATCGCGGTGCTGACAGAACACTGCTCTCAGCGCGGTGCGGACAGAACACTGCTCTCAGCGCGGTGCGGACAGAACACTGCTCCCATCGCGGTGCTGACAGAACACTGCTCCCATCGCGGTGCAGACAGAACACTGCTACCATCGCGGTGCTGACAGAACACTGCTCCCATCGCGGTGCAGACAGAACACTGCTCCCAGCGCGGTGCAGACAGAACACTGCTCCCAGCGCGGTGCTGACAGAACACTGCTCCCAGCGCGGTGCGGACAGAACACTGCTCTCAGCGCGGTGCGGACAGAACACTGCTCTCAGCGCGGTGCGGACAGAACACTGCTCTCAGCGCGGTGCGGACAGAACACTGCTCTCAGCGCGGTGCGGACAGAACACTGCTCTCAGCGCGGTTCGGACAGAACACTGCCCTCAGCGCGGTGCGGACAGAACACTGCTCTCAGCGCGGTGCGGACAGAACACTGCTCCCATCGCGGTGCTGACAGAACACTGCTCTCAGCGCGGTGCGGACAGAACACTGCTCTCAGCGCGGTGCGGACAGAACACTGCTCCCATCGCGGTGCTGACAGAACACTGCTCCCATCGCGGTGCAGACAGAACACTGCTACCATCGCGGTGCTGACAGAACACTGCTCCCATCGCGGTGCAGACAGAACACTGCTCCCAGCGCGGTGCAGACAGAACACTGCTCCCAGCGCGGTGCAGACAGAACACTGCTCCCAGCGCGGTGCTGACAGAACACTGCTCCCAGCGCGGTGCTGACAGAACACTGCCCCCAGCGCGGTGCTGACAGAACACTGCTCCCAGCGCGGTGCTGACAGAACACTGCACCCAGCGCGGTGCTGACAGAACACTGCTCTCAGCGCGGTGCTGACAGAACACTGCTCCCAGCGCGGTGCTGACAGAACACTGCACCCAGCCCGGTCCTGACAGAACACTGCTCCCAGCGCGGTGCTGACAGAACACTGCTCCCAGCGCGGTGCGGACAGAACACTGCTCCCATCGCGGTGCTGACAGAACACTGCTCCCAGCGCGGTGCTGACAGAACACTGCTCCCATCGCGGTGCTGACAGAACACTGCTGTCAGCGCGGTGCGGACAGAACACTGCTCCCATCGCGGTGTGGACAGAACACTGCTCCCATCGCGGTGCTTACAGAACACTGCTCTCAGCGCGGTGCGGACAGAACACTGCCGTCAGCGCTGTGTGGACAGAACACTGCTCTCAGCGCGGTGCGGACAGAACACTGCTCCCATCGCGGTGCGGACAGAACACTGCTCCCAGCGCGGTGCTGACAGAACACTGCTCCCAGCGCGGTGCGGACAGAACACTGCTCTCAGCGCGGTGCGGACAGAACACTGCTCTCAGCGCGGTGCGGACAGAACACTGCTCTCAGCGCGGTTCGGACAGAACACTGCCCTCAGCGCGGTGCGGACAGAACACTGCTCTCAGCGCGGTGCGGACAGAACACTGCTCCCATCGCGGTGCTGACAGAACACTGCTCTCAGCGCGGTGCGGACAGAACACTGCTCTCAGCGCGGTGCGGACAGAACACTGCTCCCATCGCGGTGCTGACAGAACACTGCTCCCATCGCGGTGCAGACAGAACACTGCTACCATCGCGGTGCTGACAGAACACTGCTCCCATCGCGGTGCAGACAGAACACTGCTCCCAGCGCGGTGCAGACAGAACACTGCTCCCAGCGCGGTGCTGACAGAACACTGCTCCCAGCGCGGTGCGGACAGAACACTGCTCTCAGCGCGGTGCGGACAGAACACTGCTCTCAGCGCGGTGCGGACGGAACACTGCTCTCAGCGCGGTTCGGACAGAACTCTGCCCTCAGCGCGGTGCGGACAGAACACTGCTCTCAGCGCGGTGCGGACAGAACACTGCTCCCATCGCGGTGCTGACAGAACACTGCTCTCAGCGCGGTGCGGACAGAACACTGCTCTCAGCGCGGTGCGGACAGAACACTGCTCCCATCGCGGTGCTGACAGAACACTGCTCCCATCGCGGTGCAGACAGAACACTGCTACCATCGCGGTGCTGACAGAACACTGCTCCCATCGCGGTGCAGACAGAACACTGCTCCCAGCGCGGTGCAGACAGAACACTGCTCCCAGCGCGGTGCTGACAGAACACTGCTCCCAGCGCGGTGCTGACAGAACACTGCCCCCAGCGCGGTGCTGACAGAACACTGCTCCCAGCGCGGTGCTGACAGAACACTGCTCCCAGCGCGGTGCTGACAGAACACTGCTCCCAGCCCGGTCCTGACAGAACACTGCTCCCAGCGCGGTGCTGACAGAACTCTGCTCCCAGCGCGGTGCTGACAGAACACTGCTCCCAGCGCGGTGCAGACAGAACACTGCTCCCAGCGCGGTGCAGACAGAACACTGCTCCCAGCCCGGTGCTGACAGAACACTGCTCCCAGCGCGGTGCTGACAGAACTCTGCTCCCAGCGCGGTGCTGACAGAACACTGCTCCCAGCGCGGTGCTGACAGAACACTGCTCTCAGCGCGGTGCGGACAGAACACTGCTCTCAGCGCGGTGCGGACAGAACACTGCTCTCAGCGCGGTGCTGACAGAAAACTGCTCTCAGCGCGGTGCTGACAGAACACTGCTCTCAGCACGGTGCTGACAGAACACTGCTCTCAGCGCGGTGCTGACAGAACACTGCTCTCAGCGCGGTGCAGACAGAACGCGGCTCCCAGCGCGGTGCTGACAGAACACTGCACCCAGCGCGGTGCTGACAGAACACTGCACCCAGCGCGGTGCTGACAGAACACTGCTCCCAGCCCGGTGCTGACAGAACACTGCTCCCAGCGCGGTGCTGACAGAACACTGCCCCCAGTGCGGTGCTGACAGAACACTGCTCCCAGCCCGGTCCTGACAGAACACTGCACCCAGCCCGGTCCTGACAGAACACTGCACCCAGCGCGGTGCTGACAGAACACTGCCCCCAGCGCGGTGCAGACAGAACACTGCTCCCAGCGCGGTGCTGACAGAACACTGCACCCAGCGCGGTGCTGACAGAACACTGCACCCAGCGCGGTGCTGACAGAACACTGCCCCCAGCGCGGTGCAGACAGAACACTGCTCCCAGCGCGGTGCTGACAGAACACTGCTCCCAGCGCGGTGCTGACAGAACACTGCACCCAGCGCGGTGCTGACAGAACACTGCACCCAGCGCGGTGCTGACAGAACACTGCTCCCAGCGCGGTGCTGACAGAACACTGCTCCCAGCGCGGTGCTGACAGAACACTGCTCCCAGCGCGGTGCTGACAGAACACTGCTCCCAGCGCGGTGCTGACAGAACACTGCCCCCAGCGCGGTGCTGACAGAACACTGCTCTCAGCGCGGTGCTGACAGAACACTGCTCCCAGCGCGGTGCTGACAGAACACTGCTCCCAGCGCGGTGCTGACAGAACACTGCTCCCAGCGCGGTGCTGACAGAACACTGCTCCCATCGCGGTGCTGACAGAACTCTGCTCCCATCGCGGTGCTGACAGAACTCTGCTCCCATCGCGGTGCTGACAGAACACTGCTCTCAGCGCGGTGCGGACAGAACACTGCTCCCAGCGCGGTGCTGACAGAACACTGCTCCCATCGCGGTGCTGACAGAACACTGCTCCCATCGCGGTGCTGACAGAACACTGCTCCCAGCGCGGTGCGGACAGAACACTGCTCCCATCGCGGTGCTGACAGAACACTGCTCCCAGCGCGGTGCTGACAGAACACTGCTCCCAGCGCGGTGCTGACAGAACACTGCTCTCAGCGCGGTGCGGACAGAACACTGCTGTCAGCGCGGTGCGGACAGAACACTGCTCCCATCGCGGTGTGGACAGAACACTGCTCCCATCGCGGTGCTGACAGAACACTGCTCTCAGCGCGGTGCGGACAGAACACTGCCGTCAGCGTTGTGTGGACAGAACACTGCTCTCAGCGCGGTGCGGACAGAACACTGCTCCCATCGCGGTGCGGACAGAACACTGCTCCCAGCGCGGTGCTGACAGAACACTGCTCCCAGCGCGGTGCGGACAGAACACTGCTCTCAGCGCGGTGCGGACAGAACACTGCTCTCAGCGCGGTGCGGACAGAACACTGCTCTCAGCGCGGTTCGGACAGAACACTGCCCTCAGCGCGGTGCGGACAGAACACTGCTCTCAGCGCGGTGCGGACAGAACACTGCTCCCATCGCGGTGCTGACAGAACACTGCTCTCAGCGCGGTGCGGACAGAACACTGCTCTCAGCGCGGTGCGGACAGAACACTGCTCCCATCGCGGTGCTGACAGAACACTGCTCCCATCGCGGTGCAGACAGAACACTGCTACCATCGCGGTGCTGACAGAACACTGCTCCCATCGCGGTGCAGACAGAACACTGCTCCCAGCGCGGTGCAGACAGAACACTGCTCCCAGCGCGGTGCTGACAGAACACTGCTCCCAGCGCGGTGCTGACAGAACACTGCCCCCAGCGCGGTGCTGACAGAACACTGCTCCCAGCGCGGTGCTGACAGAACACTGCACCCAGCGCGGTGCTGACAGAACACTGCTCTCAGCGCGGTGCTGACAGAACACTGCTCCCAGCGCGGTGCTGACAGAACACTGCTCCCAGCCCGGTCCTGACAGAACACTGCTCCCAGCGCGGTGCTGACAGAACACTGCTCCCAGCGCGGTGCGGACAGAACACTGCTCCCATCGCGGTGCTGACAGAACACTGCTCCCAGCGCGGTGCTGACAGAACACTGCTCCCATCGCGGTGCTGACAGAACACTGCTGTCAGCGCGGTGCGGACAGAACACTGCTCCCATCGCGGTGTGGACAGAACACTGCTCCCATCGCGGTGCTTACAGAACACTGCTCTCAGCGCGGTGCGGACAGAACACTGCCGTCAGCGCTGTGCGGACAGAACACTGCTCTCAGCGCGGTGCGGACAGAACACTGCTCCCATCGCGGTGCGGACAGAACACTGCTCCCAGCGCGGTGCTGACAGAACACTGCTCCCAGCGCGGTGCTGACAGAACACTGCTCCCAGCGCGGTGCGGACAGAACACTGCTCTCAGCGCGGTGCGGACAGAACACTGCTCTCAGCGCGGTTCGGACAGAACACTGCTCTCAGCGCGGTTCGGACAGAACACTGCCCTCAGCGCGGTGCTGACAGAACACTGCTCTCAGCGCGGTGCGGACAGAACACTGCTCTCAGCGCGGTGCGGACAGAACACTGCTCCCATCGCGGTGCTGACAGAACACTGCTCCCAGCGCGGTGCTGACAGAACACTGCTCCCAGCCCGGTGCAGACAGAACACTGCTCCCATCGCGGTGCAGACAGAACACTGCTCCCAGCGCGGTGCTGACAGAACACTGCTCCCAGCGCGGTGCAGACAGAACACTGCTCCCAGCGCGGTGCTGACAGAACACTGCTCCCAGCGCGGTGCTGACAGAACACTGCCCCCAGCGCGGTGCTGACAGAACACTGCTCCCAGCGCGGTGCTGACAGAACACTGCTCCCAGCGCGGTGCTGACAGAACACTGCACCCAGCGCGGTGCTGACAGAACACTGCTCTCAGCGCGGTGCTGACAGAACACTGCTCCCAGCGCGGTGCTGACAGAACACTGCTCCCAGCGCGGTGCTGACAGAACACTGCTCCCAGCCCGGTCCTGACAGAACACTGCTCCCAGCGCGGTGCTGACAGAACACTGCTCCCAGCGCGGTGCGGACAGAACACTGCTCCCATCGCGGTGCTGACAGAACACTGCTCCCAGCGCGGTGCTGACAGAACACTGCTCCCATCGCGGTGCTGACAGAACACTGCTGTCAGCGCGGTGCGGACAGAACACTGCTCCCATCGCGGTGTGGACAGAACACTGCTCCCATCGCGGTGCTTACAGACCACTGCTCTCAGCGCGGTGCGGACAGAACACTGCCGTCAGCGCTGTGTGGACAGAACACTGCTCTCAGCGCGGTGCGGACAGAACACTGCTCCCATCGCGGTGCGGACAGAACACTGCTCCCAGCGCGGTGCTGACAGAACACTGCTCTCAGCGCGGTGCTGACAGAACACTGCTCCCAGCGCGGTGCGGACAGAACACTGCTCTCAGCGCGGTGCGGACAGAACACTGCTCTCAGCGCGGTGCGGACAGAACACTGCTCTCAGCGCGGTTCGGACAGAACACTGCCCTCAGCGCGGTGCGGACAGAACACTGCTCTCAGCGCGGTGCGGACAGAACACTGCTCCCATCGCGGTGCTGACAGAACACTGCTCTCAGCGCGGTGCGGACAGAACACTGCTCTCAGCGCGGTGCGGACAGAACACTGCTCCCATCGCGGTGCTGACAGAACACTGCTCCCAGCGCGGTGCTGACAGAACACTGCTCCCAGCCCGGTGCAGACAGAACACTGCTCCCAGCGCAGTGCTGACAGAACACTGCCCCCAGCGCGGTGCTGACAGAACACTGCTCCCAGCGCGGTGCTGACAGAACACTGCACCCAGCGCGGTGCTGACAGAACACTGCTCCCAGCGCGGTGCTGACAGAACACTGCTCCCAGCCCGGTCCTGACAGAACACTGCTCCCAGCCCGGTCCTGACAGAACTCTGCTCCCAGCGCGGTGCTGACAGAACACTGCTCCCAGCGCGGTGCAGACAGAACACTGCTCCCAGCGCGGTGCTGACAGAACTCTGCTCCCAGCGCGGTGCTGACAGAACACTGCTCCCAGCGCGGTGCAGACAGAACACTGCTCACAGCGCGGTGCTGACAGAACACTGCTCACAGCGCGGTGCTGACAGAACACTGCTCACAGCGCGGTGCTGACAGAACACTGCCCCCAGCGCGGTGCTGACAGAACACTGCTCCCAGCACGGTGCTGACAGAACACTGCTCTCAGCGCGGTGCAGACAGAACACTGCTCCCAGCGCGGTGCAGACAGAACGCGGCTCCCAGCGCGGTGCGGACAGAACACTGCTCTCAGCGCGGTGCGGACAGAACACTGCTCCCAGCGCGGTGCTGACAGAACTCTGCTCCCAGCGCGGTGCTGACAGAACACTGCTCCCAGCGCGGTGCTGACAGAACACTGCTCTCAGCGCGGTGCGGACAGAACACTGCTCTCAGCGCGGTGCGGACAGAACACTGCTCTCAGCGCGGTGCGGACAGAACACTGCTCCCAGCCCGGTGCAGACAGAACACTGCTCCCAGCGCGGTGCTGACAGAACACTGCTCCCAGCGCGGTGCTGACAGAAAACTGCCCCCAGCGCGGTGCTGACAGAACACTGCTCCCAGCGCGGTGCTGACAGAACACTGCTCCCAGCGCGGTGCTGACAGAACACTGCTCCCAGCGCGGTGCTGACAGAACACTGCTCCCAGCGCGGTGCTGACAGAACACTGCTCCCAGCGCGGTGCGGACAGAACACTGCTCCCAGCGCGGTGCTGACAGAACACTGCCCCCAGCGCGGTGCAGACAGAACACTGCTCCCAGCGCGGTCCTGACAGAACACTGCACCCAGCGCGGTGCTGACAGAACACTGCACCCAGCGCGGTGCTGACAGAACACTGCCCCCAGCGCGGTGCAGACAGAACACTGCTCCCAGCCCTGTCCTGACAGAACACTGCTCCCAGCGCGGTGCTGACAGAACACTGCCCCCAGCGCGGTGCTGACAGAACACTGCTCCCAGCGCGGTGCTGACAGAACACTGCACCCAGCGCGGTGCTGACAGAACACTGCACCCAGCGCGGTGCTGACAGAACACTGCCCCCAGCGCGGTGCAGACAGAACACTGCTCCCAGCCCGGTCCTGACAGAACACTGCTCCCAGCGCGGTGCTGACAGAACACTGCTCCCAGCGCGGTGCTGACAGAACTCTGCTCCCAGCGCGGTGCTGACAGAACACTGCACCCAGCGCGGTGCTGACAGAACACTGCACCCAGCGCGGTGCTGACAGAACACTGCACCCAGCGCGGTGCTGACAGAACACTGCTCCCAGCGCGGTGCAGACAGAACACTGCTCCCAGCCCGGTCCTGACAGAACACTGCTCCCAGCCCGGTCCTGACAGAACACTGCTCCCAGCCCGGTGCAGACAGAACACTGCTCCCAGCGCGGTGCTGACAGAACACTGCTCCCAGCGCGGTGCTGACAGAAAACTGCCCCCAGCGCGGTGCTGACAGAACACTGCACCCAGCGCGGTGCTGACAGAACACTGCACCCAGCGCGGTGCTGACAGAACACTGACCCCAGCGCGGTGCAGACAGAACACTGCTCCCAGCGCGGTGCTGACAGAACACTGCTCCCAGCGCGGTGCTGACAGAACACTGCTCCCAGCGCGGTGCTGACAGAACACTGCCCCCAGCGCGGTGCTGACAGAACACTGCTCCCAGCGCGGTGCTGACAGAACACTGCTCCCAGCGCGGTGCTGACAGAACACTGCTCCCAGCGCGGTGCTGACAGAAGACTGCTCTCAGCGCGGTGCTGACAGAACACTGCTCCCAGCGCGGTGCTGACAGAACACTGCTCCCAGCGCGGTGCTGACAGAACACTGCTCCCAGCGCGGTGCTGACAGAACACTGCTCCCATCGCGGTGCTGACAGAACTCTGCTCCCATCGCGGTGCTGACAGAACACTGCTCCCATCGCGGTGCTGACAGAACACTGCTCCCAGCGCGGTGCGGACAGAACACTGCTCCCATCGCGGTGCTGACAGAACACTGCTCCCAGCGCGGTGCTGACAGAACACTGCTCCCATCGCGGTGCTGACAGAACACTGCTCTCAGCGCGGTGCGGACAGAACACTGCTGTCAGCGCGGTGCGGACAGAACACTGCTCCCATCGCGGTGTGGACAGAACACTGCTCCCATCGCGGTGCTGACAGAACACTGCTCTCAGCGCGGTGCGGACAGAACACTGCCGTCAGCGCTGTGTGGACAGAACACTGCTCTCAGCGCGGTGCGGACAGAACACTGCTCCCATCGCGGTGCGGACAGAACACTGCTCCCAGCGCGGTGCTGACAGAACACTGCTCTCAGCGCGGTGCGGACAGAACACTGCTCTCAGCGCGGTGCGGACAGAACACTGCTCTCAGCGCGGTTCGGACAGAACACTGCCCTCAGCGCGGTGCGGACAGAACACTGCTCTCAGCGCGGTGCGGACAGAACACTGCTCCCATCGCGGTGCTGACAGAACACTGCTCTCAGCGCGGTGCGGACAGAACACTGCTCTCAGCGCGGTGCGGACAGAACACTGCTCCCATCGCGGTGCTGACAGAACACTGCTCCCATCGCGGTGCAGACAGAACACTGCTACCATCGCGGTGCTGACAGAACACTGCTCCCATCGCGGTGCAGACAGAACACTGCTCCCAGCGCGGTGCAGACAGAACACTGCTCCCAGCGCGGTGCAGACAGAACACTGCTCCCAGCGCGGTGCTGACAGAACACTGCTCCCAGCGCGGTGCTGACAGAACACTGCCCCCAGCGCGGTGCTGACAGAACACTGCTCCCAGCGCGGTGCTGACAGAACACTGCACCCAGCGCGGTGCTGACAGAACACTGCTCTCAGCGCGGTGCTGACAGAACACTGCTCCCAGCGCGGTGCTGACAGAACACTGCTCCCAGCCCGGTCCTGACAGAACACTGCTCCCAGCGCGGTGCTGACAGAACACTGCTCCCAGCGCGGTGCGGACAGAACACTGCTCCCATCGCGGTGCTGACAGAACACTGCTCCCAGCGCGGTGCTGACAGAACACTGCTCCCAGCGCGGTGCTGACAGAACACTGCTGTCAGCGCGGTGCGGACAGAACACTGCTCCCATCGCGGTGTGGACAGAACACTGCTCCCATCGCGGTGCTTACAGAACACTGCTCTCAGCGCGGTGCGGACAGAACACTGCCGTCAGCGCTGTGTGGACAGAACACTGCTCTCAGCGCGGTGCGGACAGAACACTGCTCCCATCGCGGTGCGGACAGAACACTGCTCCCAGCGCGGTGCTGACAGAACACTGCTCCCAGCGCGGTGCGGACAGAACACTGCTCTCAGCGCGGTGCGGACAGAACACTGCTCTCAGCGCGGTGCGGACAGAACACTGCTCTCAGCGCGGTTCGGACAGAACACTGCCCTCAGCGCGGTGCGGACAGAACACTGCTCTCAGCGCGGTGCGGACAGAACACTGCTCCCATCGCGGTGCTGACAGAACACTGCTCTCAGCGCGGTGCGGACAGAACACTGCTCTCAGCGCGGTGCGGACAGATCACTGCTCCCATCGCGGTGCTGACAGAACACTGCTCCCATCGCGGTGCAGACAGAACACTGCTACCATCGCGGTGCTGACAGAACACTGCTCCCATCGCGGTGCAGACAGAACACTGCTCCCAGCGCGGTGCAGACAGAACACTGCTCCCAGCGCGGTGCTGACAGAACACTGCTCCCAGCGCGGTGCGGACAGAACACTGCTCTCAGCGCGGTGCGGACAGAACACTGCTCTCAGCGCGGTGCGGACGGAACACTGCTCTCAGCGCGGTTCGGACAGAACACTGCCCTCAGCGCGGTGCGGACAGAACACTGCTCTCAGCGCGGTGCGGACAGAACACTGCTCCCATCGCGGTGCTGACAGAACACTGCTCTCAGCGCGGTGCGGACAGAACACTGCTCTCAGCGCGGTGCGGACAGAACACTGCTCCCATCGCGGTGCTGACAGAACACTGCTCCCATCGCGGTGCAGACAGAACACTGCTACCATCGCGGTGCTGACAGAACACTGCTCCCATCGCGGTGCAGACAGAACACTGCTCCCAGCGCGGTGCAGACAGAACACTGCTCCCAGCGCGGTGCTGACAGAACACTGCTCCCAGCGCGGTGCTGACAGAACACTGCCCCCAGCGCGGTGCTGACAGAACACTGCTCCCAGCGCGGTGCTGACAGAACACTGCACCCAGCGCGGTGCTGACAGAACACTGCTCCCAGCGCGGTGCTGACAGAACACTGCTCCCAGCCCGGTCCTGACAGAACACTGCTCCCAGCGCGGTGCTGACAGAACTCTGCTCCCAGCGCGGTGCTGACAGAACACTGCTCCCAGCGCGGTGCAGACAGAACACTGCTCCCAGCGCGGTGCAGACAGAACACTGCTCCCAGCCCGGTGCTGACAGAACACTGCTCCCAGCGCGGTGCTGACAGAACTCTGCTCCCAGCGCGGTGCTGACAGAACACTGCTCCCAGCGCGGTGCTGACAGAACACTGCTCTCAGCGCGGTGCGGACAGAACACTGCTCTCAGCGCGGTGCGGACAGAAAACTGCTCTCAGCGCGGTGCGGACAGAACACTGCTCCCAGCGCGGTGCTGACAGAACACTGCTCCCAGCGCGGTGCAGAGAGAACACTGCTCCCAGCCCGGTGCTGACAGAACACTGCTCCCAGCGCGGTGCTGACAGAACTCTGCTCCCAGCGCGGTGCTGACAGAACACTGCTCCCAGCGCGGTGCTGACAGAACACTGCTCTCAGCGCGGTGCGGACAGAACACTGCACCCAGCGCGGTGCTGACAGAAAACTGCTCTCAGCGCGGTGCTGACAGAACACTGCTCCCAGCGCGGTGCGGACAGAACACTGCTCCCAGCGCGGTGCTGACAGAAAACTGCTCTCAGCGCGGTGCTGACAGAACACTGCTCTCAGCACGGTGCTGACAGAACACTGCTCTCAGCGCGGTGCTGACAGAACACTGCTCTCAGCGCGGTGCTGACAGAACACTGCTCCCAGCGCGGTGCTGACAGAACACTGCTCCCAGCGCGGTGCTGACAGAACACTGCTCCCAGCGCGGTGCTGACAGAACACTGCTCCCAGCGCGGTGCAGACAGAACACTGCCCCCAGCGCGGTGCTGACAGAACACTGCTCCCAGCGCGGTGCTGACAGAACACTGCCCCCAGCGCGGTGCTGACAGAACACTGCACCCAGCGCGGTGCTGACAGAACACTGCACCCAGCGCGGTGCTGACAGAACACTGCTCCCAGCGCGGTGCAGACAGAACACTGCTCCCAGCGCGGTGCAGACAGAACACTGCTCCAAGCGCGGTGCTGACAGAACACTGCTCCCAGCCCGGTGCAGACAGAACACTGCTCCCAGCGCGGTGCTGACAGAACACTGCTCCCAGCGCGGTGCAGACAGAAAACTGCCCCCAGCGCGGTGCTGACAGAACACTGCTCCCAGCGCGGTCCTGACAGAACACTGCACCCAGCGCGGTGCTGACAGAACACTGCACCCAGCGCGGTGCAGACAGAACACTGCCCCCAGCGCGGTGCAGACAGAACACTGCTCCCAGCCCGGTCCTGACAGAACACTGCTCCCAGCGCGGTGCTGACAGAACACTGCCCCCAGCGCGGTGCTGACAGAACACTGCTCCCAGCGCGGTGCTGACAGAACACTGCACCCAGCGCGGTGCTGACAGAACACTGCACCCAGCGCGGTGCTGACAGAACTCTGCTCCCAGCGCGGTGCAGACAGAACACTGCTCCCAGCGCGGTGCAGACAGAACACTGCTCCCAGCGCGGTGCTGACAGAACACTGCTCCCAGCGCGGTGCTGACAGAACACTGCTCCCAGCGCGGTGCGTACAGAACACTGCTCCCAGCGCGGTGCTGACAGAACACTGCCCCCAGCGCGGTGCAGACAGAACACTGCTCCCAGCCCGGTCCTGACAGAACACTGCTCCCAGCGCGGTGCTGACAGAACACTGCTCCCAGCCCGGTGCAGACAGAACACTGCTCCCAGCGCGGTGCTGACAGAACACTGCCCCCAGCGCGGTGCTGACAGAACACTGCTCCCAGCGCGGTGCTGACAGAACACTGCTCCCAGCGCGGTGCAGACAGAACACTGCTCCCAGCGCGGTGCTGACAGAACACTGCTCCCAGCGCGGTGCTGACAGAACACTGCACCCAGCGCGGTGCTGACAGAACACTGCACCCAGCGCGGTGCTGACAGAACACTGCCCCCAGCGCGGTGCAGACAGAACACTGCTCCCAGCCCGGTCCTGATAGAACACTGCACCCAGCGCGGTGCTGACAGAACACTGCTCTCAGCGCGGTGCGGACAGAACACTGCTCTCAGCGCGGTGCGGACAGAACACTGCTCTCAGCGCGGTGCGGACAGAACACTGCTCTCAGCGCGGTGCTGACAGAACACTGCTCCCAGCGCGGTGCTGACAGAACACTGCTCCCAGCGCGGTGCTGACAGAACACTGCTCCCAGCGCGGTGCGTACAGAACACTGCTCCCAGCGCGGTGCTGACAGAACACTACCCCCAGCGGGGTGCAGACAGAACACTGCTCCCAGCCCGGTCCTGACAGAACACTGCTCCCAGCGCGGTGCTGACAGAACACTGCTCCCAGCCCGGTGCAGACAGAACACTGCTCCCAGCGCGGTGCTGACAGAACACTGCCCCCAGCGCGGTGCTGACAGAACACTGCTCCCAGCGCGGTGCTGACAGAACACTGCTCCCAGCGCGGTGCAGACAGAACACTGCTCCCAGCGCGGTGCTGACAGAACACTGCTCCCAGCGCGGTGCTGACAGAACACTGCTCCCAGCGCGGTGCTGACAGAACACTGCACCCAGCGCGGTGCTGACAGAACACTGCTCCCAGCGCGGTGCTGACAGAACACTGCCCCCAGCGCGGTGCAAACAGAACACTCCTCCCAGCCCGGTCCTGACAGAACACTGCTCCCAGCGCGGTGCTGACAGAACTCTGCTCCCAGCGCGGTGCTGACAGAAAACTGCTCCCAGCGCGGTGCAGACAGAACACTGCTCCCAGGGCGGTGCTGACAGAACTCTGCTCCAAGCGCGGTGCAGACAGAACACTGCTCCCAGCGCGGTGCAGACAGAACACTGCTCCCAGCGCGGTGCTGACAGAACACTGCTCCCAGCGCGGTGCTGACAGAACACTGCTCCCAGCGCGCTGCGGACAGAACACTGCTCCCAGCGCGGTGCTGACAGAACACTGCCGCCAGTGCGGTGCTGACAGAACACTGCTCCCAGCGCGGTGCTGACAGAACACTGCTCCCAGCGCGGTGCTGACAGAACACTGCACCCAGCGCGGTGCTGACAGAACACTGCCCCCAGCGCGGTGCTGACAGAACACTGCTCCCAGCGCGGTGCTGACAGAACACTGCTCCCAGCGCGGTGCTGACAGAACACTGCTCCCAGCGTGGTGCTGACAGAACACTGCCCCCAGTGCGGTGCTGACAGAACACTGCCCCCAGCGCGGTGCTGACAGAAGACTGCTCTCAGCGCGGTGCTGACAGAACACTGCTCCCAGCGCGGTGCTGACAGAACACTGCTCCCAGCGCGGTGCTGACAGAACACTGCTCCCAGCGCGGTGCTGACAGAACACTGCTCCCATCGCGGTGCTGACAGAACTCTGCTCCCAGCGCGGTGCTGACAGAACACTGCTCCCAGCGCGGTGCTCACAGAACACTGCTCCCATCGCGGTGTGGACAGAACACTGCTCCCATCGCGGTGCTGACAGAACACTGCTCTCAGCGCGGTGCGGACAGAACACTGCTGTCAGCGCTGTGCAGACAGAACACTGCTCTCAGCGCGGTGCGGACAGAACACTGCTGTCAGCGCTGTGCAGACAGAACACTACTCTCAGCGCGGTGCGGACAGAACACTGCTCTCAGCGCGGTGCGGACAGAACACTGCTCCCATCGCGGTGCGGACAGAACACTGCTCCCAGCGCGGTGCTGACAGAACACTGCTCCCAGCGCGGTGCTGACAGAACACTGCTCCCAGCGCGGTGCTGACAGAACACTGCTCCCATCGCGGTGCTGACAGAACACTGCTCTCAGCGCGGTGCGGACAGAACACTGCTCCCAGCGCGGTGCTGACAGAACACTGCTCCCATCGCGGTGCTGACAGAACACTGCTCTCAGCGCGGTGCGGACAGAACACTGCCGTCAGCGCTGTGTGGACAGAACACTGCTCTCAGCGCGGTGCGGACAGAACACTGCTCCCATCGCGGTGCGGACAGAACACTGCTCCCAGCGCGGTGCTGACAGAACACTGCTCCCATCGCGGTGCTGACAGAACTCTGCTCCCAGCGCGGTGCTGACAGAACACTGCTCCCAGCGCGGTGCTCACAGAACACTGCTCCCATCGCGGTGTGGACAGAACACTGCTCCCATCGCGGTGCTGACAGAACACTGCTCTCAGCGCGGTGCGGACAGAACACTGCTGTCAGCGCTGTGCAGACAGAACACTGCTCTCAGCGCGGTGCGGACAGAACACTGCTGTCAGCGCTGTGCAGACAGAACACTACTCTCAGCGCGGTGCGGACAGAACACTGCTCTCAGCGCGGTGCGGACAGAACACTGCTCCCATCGCGGTGCGGACAGAACACTGCTCCCAGCGCGGTGCTGACAGAACACTGCTCCCAGCGCGGTGCTGACAGAACACTGCTCCCATCGCGGTGCTGACAGAACACTGCTCCCATCGCGGTGCTGACAGAACACTGCTCTCAGCGCGGTGCGGACAGAACACTGCTCCCAGCGCGGTGCTGACAGAACACTGCTCCCATCGCGGTGCTGACAGAACACTGCTCCCATCGCGGTGCTGACAGAACACTGCTCCCAGCGCGGTGCGGACAGAACACTGCTCCCATCGCGGTGCTGACAGAACACTGCTCCCAGCGCGGTGCTGACAGAACACTGCTCCCATCGCGGTGCTGACAGAACACTGCTCTCAGCGCGGTGCGGACAGAACACTGCTGTCAGCGCGGTGCGGACAGAACACTGCTCCCATCGCGGTGCGGACAGAACACTGCTCCCATCGCGGTGCTGACAGAACACTGCTCTCAGCGCGGTGCGGACAGAACACTGCCGTCAGCGCTGTGTGGACAGAACACTGCTCTCAGCGCGGTGCGGACAGAACACTGCTCCCATCGCGGTGCGGACAGAACACTGCTCCCAGCGCGGTGCTGACAGAACACTGCTCCCAGCGCGGTGCGGACAGAACACTGCTCTCAGCGCGGTGCGGACAGAACACTGCTCTCAGCGCGGTGCGGACAGAACACTGCTCTCAGCGCGGTTCGGACAGAACACTGCCCTCAGCGCGGTGCGGACAGAACACTGCTCTCAGCGCGGTGCGGACAGAACACTGCTCCCATCGCGGTGCTGACAGAACACTGCTCTCAGCGCGGTGCGGACAGAACACTGCTCTCAGCGCGGTGCGGACAGAACACTGCTCCCATCGCGGTGCTGACAGAACACTGCTCCCATCGCGGTGCAGACAGAACACTGTTACCATCGCGGTGCTGACAGAACACTGCTCCCATCGCGGTGCAGACAGAACACTGCTCCCAGCGCGGTGCAGACAGAACACTGCTCCCAGCGCGGTGCTGACAGAACACTGCTCCCAGCGCGGTGCTGACAGAACACTGCCCCCAGCGCGGTGCTGACAGAACACTGCTCCCAGCGCGGTGCTGACAGAACACTGCTCCCAGCGCGGTGCAGACAGAACACTGCTCCCAGCGCGGTGCAGACAGAACACTGCTCCCAGCGCGGTGCTGACAGAACACTGCTCCCAGCCCGGTGCAGACAGAACACTGCTCCCAGCGCGGTGCTGACAGAACACTGCTCCCAGCGCGGTGCTGACAGAAAACTGCCCCCAGCGCGGTGCTGACAGAACACTGCTCCCAGCGCGGTCCTGACAGAACACTGCACCCAGCGCGGTGCTGACAGAACACTGCACCCAGCGCGGTGCTGACAGAACACTGCCCCCAGCGCGGTGCAGACAGAACACTGCTCCCAGCCCGGTCCTGACAGAACACTGCTCCCAGCGCGGTGCTGACAGAACACTGCCCCCAGCGCGGTGCTGACAGAACACTGCTCCCAGCGCGGTGCTGACAGAACACTGCACCCAGCGCGGTGCTGACAGAACACTGCACCCAGCGCGGTGCTGACAGAACACTGCCCCCAGCGCGGTGCAGACAGAACACTGCTCCCAGCGCGGTGCTGACAGAACACTGCTCCCAGCGCGGTGCTGACAGAACACTGCCCCCAGCGCGGTGCTGACAGAACACTGCTCCCAGCGCGGTGCTGACAGAACACTGCACCCAGCGCGGTGCTGACAGAACACTGCTCCCAGCGCGGTGCTGACAGAACTCTGCTCCCAGCGCGGTGCTGACAGAACACTGCTCCCAGCGCGGTGCAGACAGAACACTGCTCCCAGCGCGGTGCAGACAGAACACTGCTCCCAGCGCGGTGCTGACAGAACACTGCTCCCAGCGCGGTGCTGACAGAACTCTGCTCCCAGCGCGGTGCTGACAGAACACTGCTCCCAGCGCGGTGCTGACAGAACACTGCTCCCAGCGCGGTGCAGACAGAACACTGCCCCCAGCGCGGTGCTGACAGAACACTGCTCCCAGCGCGGTGCTGACAGAACACTGCCCCCAGCGCAGTGCTGACAGAACACTGCACCCAGCGCGGTGCTGACAGAACACTGCACCCAGCGCGGTGCTGACAGAACACTGCTCCCAGCGCGGTGCAGACAGAACACTGCTCCCAGCGCGGTGCAGACAGAACACTGCTCCCAGCGCGGTGCTGACAGAACACTGCTCCCAGCCCGGTGCAGACAGAACACTGCTCCCAGCGCGGTGCTGACAGAACACTGCTCCCAGCGCGGTGCTGATAGAACACTGCCCCCAGCGCGGTGCTGACAGAACACTGCTCCCAGCGCGGTCCTGACAGAACACTGCACCCAGCGCGGTGCTGACAGAACACTGCACCCAGCGCGGTGCTGACAGAACACTGCCCCCAGCGCGGTGCAGACAGAACACTGCTCCCAGCCCGGTCCTGACAGAACACTGCTCCCAGCGCGGTGCTGACAGAACACTGCCCCCAGCGCGGTGCTGACAGAACACTGCTCCCAGCGCGGTGCTGACAGAACACTGCACCCAGCGCGGTGCTGACAGAACACTGCACCCAGCGCGGTGCTGACAGAACACTGCCCCCAGCGCGGTGCAGACAGAACACTGCTCCCAGCCCGGTCCTGACAGAACACTGCTCCCAGCGCGGTGCTGACAGAACACTGCTCCCAGCGCGGTGCTGACAGAACTCTGCTCCCAGCGCGGTGCTGACAGAACACTGCTCCCAGTGCGGTGCTGACAGAACACTGCTCCCAGTGCGGTGCTGACAGAACACTGCTCCCAGCGCGGTGCAGACAGAACACTGCTCCCAGCGCGGTGCAGACAGAACACTGCTCCCAGCGCGGTGCTGACAGAACACTGCTCCCAGCGCGGTGCGTACAGAACACTGCTCCCAGCGCGGTGCTGACAGAACACTGCCCCCAGCGCGGTGCAGACAGAACACTGCTCCCAGCCCGGTCCTGACAGAACACTGCTCCCAGCGCGGTGCTGACAGAACACTGCTCCCAGCCCGGTGCAGACAGAACACTGCTCCCAGCGCGGTGCTGACTGAACACTGCTCCCAGCGCGGTGCTGACAGAACACTGCTCCCAGCCCGGTGCAGACAGAACACTGCTCCCAGCGCGGTCCTGACAGAACACTGCTCCCAGCGCGGTCCTGACAGAACACTGCTCCCAGCGCGGTGCTGACAGAACACTGCCCCCAGCGCGGTGCTGACAGAACACTGCTCCCAGCGCGGTGCTGACAGAACACTGCCCCCAGCGCGGTGCTGACAGAACACTGCCCCCAGCGCGGTGCAGACAGAACACTGCTCCCAGCCCGGTCCTGACAGAACACTGCTCCCAGCGCGGTGCTGACAGAACACTGCTCCCAGCGCGGTGCTGACAGAACACTGCTCCCAGCGCGGTGCAGACAGAACTCTGCTCCCAGCGCGGTGCTGACAGAACACTGCTCCCAGCGCGGTGCTGACAGAACTCTGCTCCCAGCGCGGTGCTGACAGAACTCTGCTCCCAGCGCGGTGCTCACAGAACACTGCTCCCAGCGCGGTGCTCACAGAACACTGCTCCCAGCGCGGTGCTGACAGAACACTGCTCCCAGCGCGGTGCTGACAGAACTCTGCTCCCAGCGCGGTGCTCACAGAACACTGCTCCCAGCGCGGTGCTGACAGAACTCTGCTCCCAGCGCGGTGCGTACAGAACACTGCTCCCAGCGCGGTGCTGACAGAACACTGTTCCCAGCGCGGTGCTGACAGAACACTGCTCCCAGCGCGGTGCTGACAGAACACTGCTCCCATCGCGGTGCTGACAGAACACTGCTCCCAGCGCGGTGCGTACAGAACACTGCTCCCAGCGCGGTGCGTACAGAACACTGCTCCCAGCGCGGTGCTGACAGAACACTGCCCCCAGCGCGGTGCAGACAGAACACTGCTCCCAGCCCGGTCCTGACAGAACACTGCTCCCAGCGCGGTGCTGACAGAACACTGCTCCCAGCCCGGTGCAGACAGAACACTGCTCCCAGCGCGGTGCTGACAGAACACTGCTCCCAGCGCGGTGCTGACAGAACACTGCTCCCAGCCCGGTGCAGACAGAACACTGCTCCCAGCGCGGTCCTGACAGAACACTGCTCCCAGCGCGGTCCTGACAGAACACTGCTCCCAGCGCGGTGCTGACAGAACACTGCCCCCAGCGCGGTGCTGACAGAACACTGCTCCCAGCGCGGTGCTGACAGAACACTGCCCCCAGCGCGGTGCTGACAGAACACTGCCCCCAGCGCGGTGCAGACAGAACACTGCTCCCAGCCCGGTCCTGACAGAACACTGCTCCCAGCGCGGTGCTGACAGAACACTGCTCCCAGCGCGGTGCTGACAGAACACTGCTCCCAGCGCGGTGCAGACAGAACTCTGCTCCCAGCGCGGTGCTGACAGAACACTGCTCCCAGCGCGGTGCTGACAGAACTCTGCTCCCAGCGCGGTGCTGACAGAACTCTGCTCCCAGCGCGGTGCTCACAGAACACTGCTCCCAGCGCGGTGCTCACAGAACACTGCTCCCAGCGCGGTGCTGACAGAACACTGCTCCCAGCGCGGTGCTGACAGAACTCTGCTCCCAGCGCGGTGCTCACAGAACACTGCTCCCAGCGCGGTGCTGACAGAACTCTGCTCCCAGCGCGGTGCGTACAGAACACTGCTCCCAGCGCGGTGCTGACAGAACACTGTTCCCAGCGCGGTGCTGACAGAACACTGCTCCCAGCGCGGTGCTGACAGAACACTGCTCCCATCGCGGTGCTGACAGAACACTGCTCCCAGCGCGGTGCGTACAGAACACTGCTCCCAGCGCGGTGCAGACAGAACACTGCTCCCAGCGCGGTGCGTACAGAACACTGCTCCCAGCGCGGTGCTGACAGAACACTGCACCCAGCGCGGTGCAGACAGAACACTGCTCCCAGCCCGGACCTGACAGAACACTGCTCCCAGCGCGGTGCTGACAGAACACTGCTCCCAGCCCGGTGCAGACAGAACACTGCTCCCAGCGCGGTGCTGACAGAACACTGCCCCCAGCGCGGTGCTGACAGAACACTGCTCCCAGCGCGGTGCTGACAGAACACTGCTCCCAGCGCGGTGCAGACAGAACACTGCTCCCAGCGCGGTGCTGACAGAACACTGCTCCCAGCGCGGTGATGACAGAACACTGCTCCCAGCGCGGTGCTGACAGAACACTGCTCCCAGCGCGGTGCTGACAGAACACTGCTCCCAGCGCGGTGCTGACAGAACACTGCCCCCAGCGCGGTGCTGACAGAACACTGCTCCCAGCACGGTGCTGACAGAACACTGCTCTCAGCGCGGTGCTGACAGAACACTGCTCTCAGCGCGGTGCAGACAGAACACTGCCCCCAGCGCGGTGCAGACAGAACGCGGCTCCCAGCGCGGTGCAGACAGAACGCGGCTCCCAGCGCGGTGCAGACAGAACGCGGCTCCCAGCGCGGTGCAGACAGAACGCGGCTCCCAGCGCGGTGCGGACAGAACGCGGCTCCCAGCGCGGTGCGGACAGAACACTGCTCTCAGCGCGGTGCTGACAGAACACTGCTCCCAGCGCGGTGCTGACAGAACACTGCTCCCAGCGCGGTGCTGACAGAACACTGCCCCAGCGCGGTGCAGACAGAACACTGCACTCAGCGCGGTGCTGACAGAACACTGCCCCCAGCGCGGTGCAGACAGAACGCGGCTCCCAGCGCGGTGCAGACAGAACACTGCTCCCAGCGCGGTGCAGACAGAACACTGCTCCCAGCGCGGTGCAGACAGAACACTGCTCCCAGCGCGGTGCAGACAGAACGCGGCTCCCAGCGCGGTGCAGACAGAACACTGCCCCCAGCGCGGTGCAGACAGAACGCGGCTCCCAGCGCGGTGCAGACAGAACACTGCTCCCAGCGCGGTGCTGACAGAACACTGCCCCCAGCGCGGTGCTGACAGAACACTGCTCCCAGCGCGGTGCTGACAGAACACTGCTCCCAGCGCGGTGCTGACAGAACACTGCTCCCAGCGCGGTGCTGACAGAACACTGCTCCCAGCGCGGTGCTGACACAACACTGCTCCCAGCGCGGTGCAGACAGAACACTGCCCCCAGCGCGGTGCTGACAGAACACTGCACCCAGCGCGGTGCTGACAGAACACTGCACCCAGCGCGGTGCTGACAGAACACTGCTCCCAGCGCGGTGCTGACAGAACACTGCTCCCAGCGCGGTGCTGACAGAACACTGCCCCCAGCGCGGTGCTGACAGAACACTGCTCCCAGCGCGGTGCTGACAGAACACTGCACCCAGCGCGGTGCTGACAGAACACTGCTCCCAGCGCGGTGCTGACAGAACACTGCTCCCAGCGCGGTGCTGACAGAACACTGCTCCCAGCCCGGTCCTGACAGAAGACTGCTCCCAGCGCGGTGCTGACAGAACTCTGCTCCCAGCGCGGTGCTGACAGAACACTGCTCCCAGCGCGGTGCTGACAGAACACTGCTCCCAGCGCGGTGCAGACAGAACACTGCTCCCAGCGCGGTGCTGACAGAACACTGCTCCCAGCGCGGTGCTGACAGAACACTGCTCCCAGCGCGGTGCGGACAGAACACTGCTCTCAGCGCGGTGCGGACAGAACACTGCTCCCAGCGCGGTGCGGACAGAACACTGCTCCCAGCGCGGTGCGGACAGAACACTGCTCTCAGCGCGGTGCTGACAGAAAACTGCCCCCAGCGCGGTGCTGACAGAACACTGCTCCCAGCGCGGTGCAGACAGAACACTGCTCCCAGCCCGGTGCTGACAGAACACTGCTCCCAGCGCGGTGCTGACAGAACTCTGCTCCCAGCGCGGTGCTGACAGAACACTGCTCCCAGCGCGGTGCGGACAGAACACTGCTCTCAGCGCGGTGCGGACAGAACACTGCTCTCAGCGCGGTGCGGACAGAACACTGCTCTCAGCGCGGTGCGGACAGAACACTGCTCTCAGCGCGGTGCGGACAGAAAACTGCCCCCAGCGCGGTGCTGACAGAACACTGCTCTCAGCGCGGTGCTGACAGAACACTGCTCTCAGCGCGGTGCTGACAGAACACTGCTCTCAGCGCGGTGCTGACAGAACACTGCTCTCAGCGCGGTGCTGACAGAACACTGCTCCCAGCGCGGTGCTGACAGAACACTGCTCCCAGCCCGGTCCTGACAGAACACTGCTCCCAGCGCGGTGCTGACAGAACACTGCTCCCAGCGCGGTGCTGACAGAACACTGCTCCCAGCGCGGTGCTGACAGAACACTGCTCCCAGCGCGGTGCAGACAGAACACTGCTCCCAGCGCGGTGCAGACAGAACACTGCCCCCAGCGCGGTGCTGACAGAACACTGCTCCCAGCGCGGTGCTGACAGAACACTGCCCCCAGCGCGGTGCAGACAGAACGCGGCTCCCAGCGCGGTGCAGACAGAACACTGCTCCCAGCGCGGTGCAGACAGAACACTGCTCCCAGCGCGGTGCTGACAGAACACTGCTCCCAGCGCGGTGCTGACAGAACACTGCTCCCAGCGCGGTGCTGACAGAACACTGCTCCCAGCGCGGTGCTGACAGAACACTGCCCCCAGCGCAGTGCTGACAGAACACTGCTCCCAGCGCGGTGCTGACAGAACACTGCTCCCAGCGCGGTGCAGACAGAACACTGCCCCCAGCGCGGTGCTGACAGAACACTGCACCCAGCGCGGTGCTGACAGAACACTGCACCCAGCGCGGTGCTGACAGAACACTGCTCCCAGCGCGGTGCAGACAGAACACTGCCCCCAGCGCGGTGCTGACAGAACACTGCTCCCAGCGCGGTGCTGACAGAACACTGCTCCCAGCGCGGTGCTGACAGAACACTGCTCCCAGCGCGGTGCTGACAGAACACTGCTCTCAGCGCGGTGCGGACAGAACACTGCTCTCAGCGCGGTGCTGACAGAACACTGCTCTCAGCGCGGTGCGGACAGAACACTGCTCTCAGCGCGGTGCTGACAGAACACTGCTCTCAGCGCGGTGCTGACAGAACACTGCTCTCAGCGCGGTGCTGACAGAACACTGCTCTCAGCGCGGTGCTGACAGAACACTGCTCTCAGCGCGGTGCTGACAGAACACTGCTCCCAGCGCGGTGCTGACAGAACACTGCTCCCAGCGCGGTGCTGACAGAACACTGCCCCCAGCGCGGTGCTGACAGAACACTGCTCCCAGCGCGGTGCTGACAGAACACTGCTCCCAGCGCGGTGCTGACAGAACACTGCCCCCAGCGCGGTGCTGACAGAACACTGCTCCCAGCGCGGTGCTGACAGAACACTGCTCCCAGCGCGGTGCAGACAGAACACTGCTCCCAGCGCGGTGCTGACAGAACACTGCTCCCAGCGCGGTGATGACAGAACACTGCTCCCAGCGCGGTGCTGACAGAACACTGCTCCCAGCGCGGTGCTGACAGAACACTGCTCCCAGCGCGGTGCTGACAGAACACTGCTCCCAGCGCGGTGCAGACAGAACACTGCCCCCAGCGCGGTGCTGACAGAACACTGCCCCCAGCGCGGTGCAGACAGAACGCGGCTCCCAGCGCGGTGCAGACAGAACGCGGCTCCCAGCGCGGTGCAGACAGAACGCGGCTCCCAGCGCGGTGCAGACAGAACGCGGCTCCCAGCGCGGTGCAGACAGAACGCGGCTCCCAGCGCGGTGCGGACAGAACACTGCTCTCAGCGCGGTGCTGACAGAACACTGCTCCCAGCGCGGTGCTGACAGAACACTGCTCCCAGCGCGGTGCTGACAGAACACTGCCCCAGCGCGGTGCAGACAGAACACTGCACTCAGCGCGGTGCTGACAGAACACTGCCCCCAGCGCGGTGCAGACAGAACGCGGCTCCCAGCGCGGTGCAGACAGAACACTGCTCCCAGCGCGGTGCAGACAGAACACTGCTCCCAGCGCGGTGCAGACAGAACACTGCTCCCAGCGCGGTGCAGACAGAACGCGGCTCCCAGCGCGGTGCAGACAGAACACTGCCCCCAGCGCCGTGCAGACAGAACGCGGCTCCCAGCGCGGTGCAGACAGAACACTGCTCCCAGCGCGGTGCTGACAGAACACTGCCCCCAGCGCGGTGCTGACAGAACACTGCTCCCAGCGCGGTGCTGACAGAACACTGCTCCCAGCGCGGTGCTGACAGAACACTGCTCCCAGCGCGGTGCTGACAGAACACTGCTCCCAGCGCGGTGCTGACACAACACTGCTCCCAGCGCGGTGCAGACAGAACACTGCCCCCAGCGCGGTGCTGACAGAACACTGCACCCAGCGCGGTGCTGACAGAACACTGCACCCAGCGCGGTGCTGACAGAACACTGCTCCCAGCGCGGTGCAGAAAGAACACTGCTCCCAGCGCGGTGCTGACAGAACACTGCCCCCAGCGCGGTGCTGACAGAACACTGCTCCCAGCGCGGTGCTGACAGAACACTGCACCCAGCGCGGTGCTGACAGAACACTGCTCCCAGCGCGGTGCTGACAGAACACTGCTCCCAGCGCGGTGCTGACAGAACACTGCTCCCAGCCCGGTCCTGACAGAAGACTGCTCCCAGCGCGGTGCTGACAGAACTCTGCTCCCAGCGCGGTGCTGACAGAACACTGCTCCCAGCGCGGTGCTGACAGAACACTGCTCCCAGCGCGGTGCAGACAGAACACTGCTCCCAGCCCGGTGCTGACAGAACACTGCTCCCAGCGCGGTGCTGACAGAACACTGCTCCCAGCGCGGTGCGGACAGAACACTGCTCTCAGCGCGGTGCGGACAGAACACTGCTCCCAGCGCGGTGCGGACAGAACACTGCTCCCAGCGCGGTGCGGACAGAACACTGCTCTCAGCGCGGTGCTGACAGAAAACTGCCCCCAGCGCGGTGCTGACAGAACACTGCTCCCAGCGCGGTGCAGACAGAACACTGCTCCCAGCCCGGTGCTGACAGAACACTGCTCCCAGCGCGGTGCTGACAGAACTCTGCTCCCAGCGCGATGCTGACAGAACACTGCTCCCAGCGCGGTGCGGACAGAACACTGCTCTCAGCGCGGTGCGGACAGAACACTGCTCTCAGCGCGGTGCGGACAGAACACTGCTCTCAGCGCGGTGCGGACAGAACACTGCTCTCAGCGCGGTGCGGACAGAACACTGCTCTCAGCGCGGTGCGGACAGAACACTGCTCCCAGCGCGGTGCTGACAGAACACTGCACCCAGCGCGGTGCGGACAGAAAACTGCCCCCAGCGCGGTGCTGACAGAACACTGCTCTCAGCGCGGTGCTGACAGAACACTGCTCTCAGCGCGGTGCTGACAGAACACTGCTCTCAGCGCGGTGCTGACAGAACACTGCTCTCAGCGCGGTGCTGACAGAACACTGCTCCCAGCGCGGTGCTGACAGAACACTGCTCCCAGCCCGGTCCTGACAGAACACTGCTCCCAGCGCGGTGCTGACAGAACACTGCTCCCAGCGCGGTGCTGACAGAACACTGCTCCCAGCGCGGTGCTGACAGAACACTGCTCCCAGCGCGGTGCAGACAGAACACTGCTCCCAGCGCGGTGCAGACAGAACACTGCCCCCAGCGCGGTGCTGACAGAACACTGCTCCCAGCGCGGTGCTGACAGAACACTGCCCCCAGCGCGGTGCAGACAGAACGCGGCTCCCAGCGCGGTGCAGACAGAACACTGCTCCCAGCGCGGTGCAGACAGAACACTGCTCCCAGCGCGGTGCTGACAGAACACTGCTCCCAGCGCGGTGCTGACAGAACACTGCTCCCAGCGCGGTGCTGACAGAACACTGCTCCCAGCGCGGTGCTGACAGAACACTGCCCCCAGCGCGGTGCTGACAGAACACTGCCCCCAGCGCGGTGCTGACAGAACACTGCTCCCAGCGCGGTGCTGACAGAACACTGCTCCCAGCGCGGTGCAGACAGAACACTGCCCCCAGCGCGGTGCTGACAGAACACTGCACCCAGCGCGGTGCTGACAGAACACTGCACCCAGCGCGGTGCTGACAGAACACTGCACCCAGCGCGGTGCTGACAGAACACTGCACCCAGCGCGGTGCTGACAGAACACTGCTCCCAGCGCGGTGCTGACAGAACACTGCTCCCAGCCCGGTCCTGACAGAAGACTGCTCCCAGCGCGGTGCTGACAGAACTCTGCTCCCAGCGCGGTGCTGACAGAACACTGCTCCCAGCGCGGTGCTGACAGAACACTGCTCCCAGCGCGGTGCAGACAGAACACTGCTCCCAGCGCGGTGCTGACAGAACACTGCTCCCAGCGCGGTGCTGACAGAACACTGCTCCCAGCGCGGTGCGGACAGAACACTGCTCTCAGCGCGGTGCGGACAGAACACTGCTCCCAGCGCGGTGCGGACAGAACACTGCTCCCAGCGCGGTGCGGACAGAACACTGCTCTCAGCGCGGTGCTGACAGAAAACTGCCCCCAGCGCGGTGCTGACAGAACACTGCTCCCAGCGCGGTGCAGACAGAACACTGCTCCCAGCCCGGTGCTGACAGAACACTGCTCCCAGCGCGGTGCTGACAGAACTCTGCTCCCAGCGCGGTGCTGACAGAACACTGCTCCCAGCGCGGTGCGGACAGAACACTGCTCTCAGCGCGGTGCGGACAGAACACTGCTCTCAGCGCGGTGCGGACAGAACACTGCTCTCAGCGCGGTGCGGACAGAACACTGCCCTCAGCGCGGTGCGGACAGAAAACTGCCCCCAGCGCGGTGCTGACAGAACACTGCTCTCAGCGCGGTGCTGACAGAACACTGCTCTCAGCGCGGTGCTGACAGAACACTGCTCTCAGCGCGGTGCTGACAGAACACTGCTCTCAGCGCGGTGCTGACAGAACACTGCTCCCAGCGCGGTGCTGACAGAACACTGCTCCCAGCCCGGTCCTGACAGAACACTGCTCCCAGCGCGGTGCTGACAGAACACTGCTCCCAGCGCGGTGCTGACAGAACACTGCTCCCAGCGCGGTGCTGACAGAACACTGCTCCCAGCGCGGTGCAGACAGAACACTGCTCCCAGCGCGGTGCAGACAGAACACTGCCCCCAGCGCGGTGCTGACAGAACACTGCTCCCAGCGCGGTGCTGACAGAACACTGCCCCCAGCGCGGTGCAGACAGAACGCGGCTCCCAGCGCGGTGCAGACAGAACACTGCTCCCAGCGCGGTGCAGACAGAACACTGCTCCCAGCGCGGTGCTGACAGAACACTGCTCCCAGCGCGGTGCTGACAGAACACTGCTCCCAGCGCGGTGCTGACAGAACACTGCTCCCAGCGCGGTGCTGACAGAACACTGCCCCCAGCGCAGTGCTGACAGAACACTGCTCCCAGCGCGGTGCTGACAGAACACTGCTCCCAGCGCGGTGCAGACAGAACACTGCCCCCAGCGCGGTGCTGACAGAACACTGCACCCAGCGCGGTGCTGACAGAACACTGCACCCAGCGCGGTGCTGACAGAACACTGCTCCCAGCGCGGTGCAGACAGAACACTGCCCCCAGCGCGGTGCTGACAGAACACTGCTCCCAGCGCGGTGCTGACAGAACACTGCTCCCAGCGCGGTGCTGACAGAACACTGCTCCCAGCGCGGTGCTGACAGAACACTGCTCTCAGCGCGGTGCGGACAGAACACTGCTCTCAGCGCGGTGCTGACAGAACACTGCTCTCAGCGCGGTGCGGACAGAACACTGCTCTCAGCGCGGTGCTGACAGAACACTGCTCTCAGCGCGGTGCTGACAGAACACTGCTCTCAGCGCGGTGCTGACAGAACACTGCTCTCAGCGCGGTGCTGACAGAACACTGCTCCCAGCGCGGTGCTGACAGAACACTGCTCCCAGCGCGGTGCTGACAGAACACTGCCCCCAGCGCGGTGCTGACAGAACACTGCTCCCAGCGCGGTGCTGACAGAACACTGCTCCCAGCGCGGTGCTGACAGAACACTGCCCCCAGCGCGGTGCTGACAGAACACTGCTCCCAGCGCGGTGCTGACAGAACACTGCTCCCAGCGCGGTGCAGACAGAACACTGGTCCCAGCGCGGTGCTGACAGAACACTGCTCCCAGCGCGGTGATGACAGAACACTGCTCCCAGCGCGGTGCTGACAGAACACTGCTCCCAGCGCGGTGCTGACAGAACACTGCTCCCAGCGCGGTGCTGACAGAACACTGCTCCCAGCGCGGTGCAGACAGAACACTGCCCCCAGCGCGGTGCTGACAGAACACTGCCCCCAGCGCGGTGCAGACAGAACGCGGCTCCCAGCGCGGTGCAGACAGAACGCGGCTCCCAGCGCGGTGCAGACAGAACGCGGCTCCCAGCGCGGTGCAGACAGAACGCGGCTCCCAGCGCGGTGCAGACAGAACGCGGCTCCCAGCGCGGTGCGGACAGAACACTGCTCTCAGCGCGGTGCTGACAGAACACTGCTCCCAGCGCGGTGCTGACAGAACACTGCTCCCAGCGCGGTGCTGACAGAACACTGCCCCAGCGCGGTGCAGACAGAACACTGCACTCAGCGCGGTGCTGACAGAACACTGCCCCCAGCGCGGTGCAGACAGAACGCGGCTCCCAGCGCGGTGCAGACAGAACACTGCTCCCAGCGCGGTGCAGACAGAACACTGCTCCCAGCGCGGTGCAGACAGAACACTGCTCCCAGCGCGGTGCAGACAGAACGCGGCTCCCAGCGCGGTGCAGACAGAACACTGCCCCCAGCGCGGTGCAGACAGAACGCGGCTCCCAGCGCGGTGCAGACAGAACACTGCTCCCAGCGCGGTGCTGACAGAACACTGCCCCCAGCGCGGTGCTGACAGAACACTGCTCCCAGCGCGGTGCTGACAGAACACTGCTCCCAGCGCGGTGCTGACAGAACACTGCTCCCAGCGCGGTGCTGACAGAACACTGCTCCCAGCGCGGTGCTGACACAACACTGCTCCCAGCGCGGTGCAGACAGAACACTGCCCCCAGCGCGGTGCTGACAGAACACTGCACCCAGCGCGGTGCTGACAGAACACTGCACCCAGCGCGGTGCTGACAGAACACTGCTCCCAGCGCGGTGCAGAAAGAACACTGCTCCCAGCGCGGTGCTGACAGAACACTGCCCCCAGCGCGGTGCTGACAGAACACTGCTCCCAGCGCGGTGCTGACAGAACACTGCACCCAGCGCGGTGCTGACAGAACACTGCTCCCAGCGCGGTGCTGACAGAACACTGCTCCCAGCGCGGTGCTGACAGAACACTGCTCCCAGCCCGGTCCTGACAGAAGACTGCTCCCAGCGCGGTGCTGACAGAACTCTGCTCCCAGCGCGGTGCTGACAGAACACTGCTCCCAGCGCGGTGCTGACAGAACACTGCTCCCAGCGCGGTGCAGACAGAACACTGCTCCCAGCCCGGTGCTGACAGAACACTGCTCCCAGCGCGGTGCTGACAGAACACTGCTCCCAGCGCGGTGCGGACAGAACACTGCTCTCAGCGCGGTGCGGACAGAACACTGCTCCCAGCGCGGTGCGGACAGAACACTGCTCCCAGCGCGGTGCGGACAGAACACTGCTCCCAGCGCGGTGCGGACAGAACACTGCTCTCAGCGCGGTGCTGACAGAAAACTGCCCCCAGCGCGGTGCTGACAGAACACTGCTCCCAGCGCGGTGCAGACAGAACACTGCTCCCAGCCCGGTGCTGACAGAACACTGCTCCCAGCGCGGTGCTGACAGAACTCTGCTCCCAGCGCGATGCTGACAGAACACTGCTCCCAGCGCGGTGCGGACAGAACACTGCTCTCAGCGCGGTGCGGACAGAACACTGCTCTCAGCGCGGTGCGGACAGAACACTGCTCTCAGCGCGGTGCGGACAGAACACTGCTCTCAGCGCGGTGCGGACAGAAAACTGCCCCCAGCGCGGTGCTGACAGAACACTGCTCTCAGCGCGGTGCTGACAGAACACTGCTCTCAGCGCGGTGCTGACAGAACACTGCTCTCAGCGCGGTGCTGACAGAACACTGCTCTCAGCGCGGTGCTGACAGAACACTGCTCCCAGCGCGGTGCTGACAGAACACTGCTCCCAGCCCGGTCCTGACAGAACACTGCTCCCAGCGCGGTGCTGACAGAACACTGCTCCCAGCGCGGTGCTGACAGAACACTGCTCCCAGCGCGGTGCTGACAGAACACTGCTCCCAGCGCGGTGCAGACAGAACACTGCTCCCAGCGCGGTGCAGACAGAACACTGCCCCCAGCGCGGTGCTGACAGAACACTGCTCCCAGCGCGGTGCTGACAGAACACTGCCCCCAGCGCGGTGCAGACAGAACGCGGCTCCCAGCGCGGTGCAGACAGAACGCTGCTCCCAGCGCGGTGCAGACAGAACACTGCTCCCAGCGCGGTGCTGACAGAACACTGCTCCCAGCGCGGTGCTGACAGAACACTGCTCCCAGCGCGGTGCTGACAGAACACTGCTCCCAGCGCGGTGCTGACAGAACACTGCCCCCAGCGCGGTGCTGACAGAACACTGCCCCCAGCGCGGTGCTGACAGAACACTGCTCCCAGCGCGGTGCTGACAGAACACTGCTCCCAGCGCGGTGCAGACAGAACACTGCCCCCAGCGCGGTGCTGACAGAACACTGCACCCAGCGCGGTGCTGACAGAACACTGCACCCAGCGCGGTGCTGACAGAACACTGCTCCCAGCGCGGTGCAGACAGAACACTGCCCCCAGCGCGGTGCTGACAGAACACTGCTCCCAGCGCGGTGCTGACAGAACACTGCTCCCAGCGCGGTGCTGACAGAACACTGCTCCCAGCGCGGTGCTGACAGAACACTGCTCTCAGCGCGGTGCGGACAGAACACTGCTCTCAGCGCGGTGCTGACAGAACACTGCTCTCAGCGCGGTGCGGACAGAACACTGCTCTCAGCGCGGTGCTGACAGAACACTGCTCTCAGCGCGGTGCTGACAGAACACTGCTCCCAGCGCGGTGCTGACAGAACACTGCTCCCAGCGCGGTGCTGACAGAACACTGCCCCCAGCGCGGTGCTGACAGAACACTGCTCCCAGCGCGGTGCTGACAGAAAACTGCACCCAGCGCGGTGCTGACAGAACACTGCTCCCAGCGCGGTGCTGACAGAACACTGCTCTCAGCGCGGTGCTGACAGAACACTGCTCTCAGCGCGGTGCTGACAGAACACTGCTCCCAGCGCGGTGCTGACAGAACACTGCTCCCAGCGCGGTGCTGACAGAACACTGCCCCCAGCGCGGTGCTGACAGAACACTGCCCCCAGCGCGGTGCTGACAGAACACTGCTCCCAGCGCGGTGCTGACAGAACACTGCCCCCAGCGCGGTGCTGACAGAACACTGCTCCCAGCGCGGTGCTGACAGAACACTGCTCCCAGCGCGGTGCTGACAGAACACTGCCCCCAGCGCGGTGCTGACAGAACACTGCTCCCAGCGCGGTGCTGACAGAACACTGCTCCCAGCGCGGTGCAGACAGAACACTGCTCCCAGCGCGGTGCTGACAGAACACTGCTCCCAGCGCGGTGATGACAGAACACTGCTCCCAGCGCGGTGCTGACAGAACACTGCACCCAGCGCGGTGCTGACAGAACACTGCACCCAGCGCGGTGCTGACAGAACACTGCCCCCAGCGCGGTGCAGACAGAACACTGCTCCCAGCCCGGTCCTGACAGAACACTGCTCCCAGCGCGGTGCTGACAGAACTCTGCTCCCAGCGCGGTGCTGACAGAACACTGCTCCCAGCGCGGTGCAGAGAGAACACTGCTCCCAGCGCGGTGCTGACAGAACTCTGCTCCCAGCGCGGTGCTGACAGAACACTGCTCCCAGCGCGGTGCAGACAGAACACTGCTCACAGCGCGGTGCTGACAGAACACTGCTCCCAGCGCGGTGCTGACAGAACACTGCTCCCAGCGCGGTGCTGACAGAACACTGCTCCCAGCGCGGTGCTGACAGAACACTGCTCCCAGCGCGGTGCTGACAGAACACTGCCCCCAGCGCGGTGCTGACAGAACACTGCTCCCAGCACGGTGCTGACAGAACACTGCTCTCAGCGAGGTGCTGACAGAACACTGCTCTCAGCGCGGTGCAGACAGAACACTGCTCCCAGCGCGGTGCAGACAGAACGCGGCTCCCAGCGCGGTGCAGACAGAACGCGGCTCCCAGCGCGGTGCAGACAGAACGCGGCTCCCAGCGCGGTGCAGACAGAACACTGCTCCCAGCGCGGTGCAGACAGAACGCGGCTCCCAGCGCGGTGCAGACAGAACACTGCTCTCAGCGCGGTGCTGACAGAACACTGCTCCCAGCGCGGTGCTGACAGAACACTGCTCCCAGCGCGGTGCTGACAGAACACTGCCCCAGCGCGGTGCAGACAGAACACTGCACTCAGCGCAGTGCTGACAGAACACTGCCCCCAGCGCGGTGCAGACAGAACGCGGCTCCCAGCGCGGTGCAGACAGAACACTGCTCCCAGCGCGGTGCAGACAGAACACTGCTCCCAGCGCGGTGCAGACAGAACGCGGCTCCCAGCGCGGTGCAGACAGAACACTGCCCCCAGCGCGGTGCAGACAGAACGCGGCTCCCAGCGCGGTGCAGACAGAACACTGCTCCCAGCGCGGTGCTGACAGAACACTGCCCCCAGCGCGGTGCTGACAGAACACTGCTCCCAGCGCGGTGCTGACAGAACACTGCTCCCAGCGCGGTGCTGACAGAACACTGCTCCCAGCGCGGTGCTGACAGAACACTGCTCCCAGCGCGGTGCTGACAGAACACTGCTCCCAGCGCGGTGCTGACAGAACACTGCCCCCAGCGCGGTGCTGACAGAACACTGCTCCCAGCGCGGTGCTGACAGAACACTGCTCCCAGCGCGGTGCTGACAGAACACTGCTCCCAGCGCGGTGCTGACAGAACACTGCTCCCAGCGCGGTGCTGACACAACACTGCTCCCAGCGCGGTGCAGACAGAACACTGCCCCCAGCGCGGTGCTGACAGAACACTGCACCCAGCGTGGTGCTGACAGAACACTGCACCCAGCGCGGTGCTGACAGAACACTGCTCCCAGCGCGGTGCAGACAGAACACTGCCCCCAGCGCGGTGCTGACAGAACACTGCTCCCAGCGCGGTGCTGACAGAACACTGCTCCCAGCGCGGTGCTGACAGAACACTGCTCTCAGCGCGGTGCGGACAGAACACTGCTCTCAGCGCGGTGCGGACAGAACACTGCTCTCAGCGCGGTGCGGACAGAACACTGCTCTCAGCGCGGTGCGGACAGAACACTGCTCTCAGCGCGGTGCTGACAGAACACTGCTCTCAGCGCGGTGCTGACAGAACACTGCTCTCAGCGCGGTGCTGACAGAACACTGCTCTCAGCGCGGTGCTGACAGAACACTGCTCCCAGCGCGGTGCTGACAGAACACTGCTCCCAGCGCGGTGCTGACAGAACACTGCTCCCAGCGCGGTGCTGACAGAACACTGCCCCCAGCGCGGTGCTGACAGAACACTGCTCCCAGCGCGGTGCTGACAGAACACTGCTCCCAGCGCGGTGCAGACAGAACACTGCTCCCAGCGCGGTGCTGACAGAACACTGCTCCCAGCGCGGTGCTGACAGAACACTGCTCCCAGCGCGGTGCTGACAGAACACTGCCCCCAGCGCGGTGCTGACAGAACACTGCCCCAAGCGCGGTGCTGACAGAACACTGCCCCCAGCGCGGTGCTGACAGAACACTGCCCCCAGCGCGGTGCTGACAGAACACTGCTCCCAGCGCGGTGCTGACAGAACACTGCTCCCAGCGCGGTGCAGACAGAACACTGCCCCCAGCGCGGTGCTGACAGAACACTGCTCCCAGCGCAGTGCTGACAGAACACTGCTCCCAGCGCGGTGCTGACAGAACACTGCTCCCAGCGCGGTGCTGACAGAACACTGCCCCCAGCGCGGTGCTGACAGAACACTGCTCCCAGCGCGGTGCTGACAGAACACTGCTCCCAGCGCGGTGCAGACAGAACACTGCCCCCAGCGCGGTGCTGACAGAACACTGCCCCCAGCGCGGTGCTGACAGAACACTGCCCCCAGCGCGGTGCTGACAGAACACTGCACCCAGCGCGGTGCTGACAGAACACTGCACCCAGCGCGGTGCTGACAGAACACTGCACCCAGCGCGGTGCTGACAGAACACTGCACCCAGCGCGGTGCTGACAGAACACTGCTCCCAGCGCGGTGCTGACAGAAAACTGCCCCCAGCGCGGTGCTGACAGAACACTGCTCCCAGCGCGGTGCTGACAGAACACTGCTCCCAGCGCGGTGCTGACAGAACACTGCTCCCAGCGCGGTGCTGACAGAACACTGCTCCCAGCGCGGTGCTGACAGAACACTGCTCCCAGCGCGGTGCTGACAGAACACTGCTCCCAGCGCGGTGCGGACAGAACACTGCTCCCAGCGCGGTGCTGACAGAACACTGCCCCCAGCGCGGTGCTGACAGAACACTGCTCCCAGCGCGGTCCTGACAGAACACTGCACCCAGCGCGGTGCTGACAGAACACTGCACCCAGCGCGGTGCAGACAGAACACTGCTCCCAGCCCGGTCCTGACAGAACACTGCTCCCAGCGCGGTGCTGATAGAACACTGCCCCCAGCGCGGTGCAGACAGAACACTGCTCCCAGCCCGGTCCTGACAGAACACTGCTCCCAGCGCGGTGCTGACAGAACACTGCCCCCAGCGCGGTGCTGACAGAACACGGCTCCCAGCGCGGTGCTGACAGAACACTGCACCCAGCGCGGTGCTGACAGAACACTGCTCCCAGCGTGGTGCTGACAGAACACTGCCCCCAGCGCGGTGCAGACAGAACACTGCTCCCAGCCCGGTCCTGACAGAACACTGCTCCCAGCGCGGTGCTGACAGAACACTGCTCCCAGCGCGGTGCTGAAAGAACTCTGCTCCCAGCGCAGTGCAGACAGAACACTGCTCCCAGCGCGGTGCTGACAGAACACTGCTCCCAGCGCGGTGCTGACAGAACACTGCTCCCAGCGCAGTGCAGACAGAACACTGCTCCCAGCGCGGTGCTGACAGAACACTGCTCCCAGCGCGGTGCTGACAGAACACTGCTCCCAGCGCGGTGCGTACAGAACACTGCTCCCAGCCCGGTCCTGACAGAACACTGCTCCCAGCGCGGTGCTGACAGAACACTGCTCCCAGCGCGGTGCTGAAAGAACTCTGCTCCCAGCGCAGTGCAGACAGAACACTGCTCCCAGCGCGGTGCTGACAGAACACTGCTCCCAGCGCGGTGCTGACAGAACACTGCTCCCAGCGCAGTGCAGACAGAACACTGCTCCCAGCGCGGTGCTGACAGAACACTGCTCCCAGCGCGGTGCTGACAGAACACTGCTCCCAGCGCGGTGCGTACAGAACACTGCTCCCAGCGCGGTGCTGACAGAACACTGCCCCCAGCGCGGTGCAGACAGAACACTGCTCCCAGCCCGGTCCTGACAGAACACTGCTCCCAGCGCGGTGCTGACAGAACACTGCTCCCAGCCCGGTGCAGACAGAACACTGCTCCCAGCGCGGTGCTGACAGAACACTGCCCCCAGCGCGGTGCTGACAGAACACTGCACCCAGCGCGGTGCTGACAGAACACTGCTCCCAGCGCGGTGCTGACAGAACACTGCTCCCAGCGCGGTGCTGACAGAACACTGCCCCCAGCGCGGTGCTGACAGAACACTGCACCCAGCGCGGTGCTGACAGAACACTGCTCCCAGCGCGGTGCAGACAGAACACTGCTCCCAGCGCGGTGCTGACAGAACACTGCACCCAGCGCGGTGCTGACAGAATACTGCCCCCAGCGCGGTGCAGACAGAACACTGCTCCCAGCCCGGTCCTGACAGAACACTGCTCCCAGCGCGGTGCTGACAGAACACTGCTCCCAGCGCGGTGCTGACAGAACACTGCTCCCAGCGCGGTGCTGACAGAACACTGCTCCCAGCGCGGTGCGGACAGAACACTGCTCCCAGCGCGGTGCTGACAGAACACTGCCGCCAGTGCGGTGCTGACAGAACACTGCTCCCAGCGCGGTGCTGACAGAACACTGCTCCCAGCGCGGTGCTGACAGAACACTGCTCTCAGCGCGGTGCTGACAGAACACTGCTCCCAGCGCGGTGCTGACAGAACACTGCTCCCAGCGCGGTGCTGACAGAACACTGCTCTCAGCGCGGTGCTGACAGAACACTGCTCCCAGCGCGGTGCTGACAGAACACTGCTCCCAGCGCGGTGCTGACAGAACACTGCTCCCAGCGCGGTGCTGACAGAACACTGCTCCCAGCGCGGTGCTGACAGAACACTGCCCCCAGCGCGGTGCAGACAGAACGCGGCTCCCAGCGCGGTGCAGACAGAACGCTGCTCCCAGCGCGGTGCAGACAGAACACTGCTCCCAGCGCGGTGCTGACAGAACACTGCTCCCAGCGCGGTGCTGACAGAACACTGCTCCCAGCGCGGTTCTGACAGAACACTGCTCTCAGCGCGGTGCAGACAGAACACTGCCCCCAGCGCGGTGCTGACAGAACACTGCTCCCAGCGCGGTGCTGACAGAACACTGCTCCCAGCGCGGTGCTGACAGAACACTGCTCCCAGCGCGGTGCTGACAGAACACTGCTCCCAGCGCGGTGCAGACAGAACACTGCCCCCAGCGCGGTGCTGACAGAACATTGCACCCAGCGCGGTGCTGACAGAACACTGCACCCAGCGCGGTGCTGACAGAACACTGCTCCCAGCGCGGTGCAGACAGAACACTGCCCCCAGCGCGGTGCTGACAGAACACTGCTCCCAGCGCGGTGCTGACAGAACACTGCTCCCAGCGCGGTGCTGACAGAACACTGCTCCCAGCGCGGTGCTGACAGAACACTGCTCCCAGCGCGGTGCGGACAGAACACTGCTCTCAGCGCGGTGCGGACAGAACACTGCTCTCAGCGCGGTGCGGACAGAACACTGCTCTCAGCGCGGTGCTGACAGAACACTGCTCTCAGCGCGGTGCTGACAGAACACTGCTCTCAGCGCGGTGCTGACAGAACACTGCTCTCAGCGCGGTGCTGACAGAACACTGCTCTCAGCGCGGTGCTGACAGAACACTGCTCCCAGCGCGGTGCTGACAGAACACTGCTCCCAGCGCGGTGCTGACAGAACACTGCTCCCAGCGCGGTGCTGACAGAACACTGCTCCCAGCGCGGTGCTGACAGAACACTGCCCCCAGCGCGGTGCTGACAGAACACTGCTCCCAGCGCGGTGCTGACAGAACACTGCTCCCAGCGCGGTGCAGACAGAACACTGCTCCCAGCGCGGTGCTGACAGAACACTGCTCCCAGCGCGGTGCTGACAGAACACTGCTCCCAGCGCGGTGCTGACAGAACACTGCTCCCAGCGCGGTGCTGACAGAACACTGCCCCCAGCGCGGTGCTGACAGAACACTGCCCCCAGCGCGGTGCTGACAGAACACTGCCCCCAGCGCGGTGCTGACAGAACACTGCCCCCAGCGCGGTGCTGACAGAACACTGCTCCCAGCGCGGTGCAGACAGAACACTGCCCCCAGCGCGGTGCTGACAGAACACTGCTCCCAGCGCAGTGCTGACAGAACACTGCTCCCAGCGCGGTGCTGACAGAACACTGCCCCCAGCGCGGTGCTGACAGAACACTGCTCCCAGCGCGGTGCTGACAGAACACTGCTCCCAGCGCGGTGCAGACAGAACACTGCCCCCAGCGCGGTGCTGACAGAACACTGCCCCCAGCGCGGTGCTGACAGAACACTGCCCCCAGCGCGGTGCTGACAGAACACTGCACCCAGCGCGGTGCTGACAGAACACTGCACCCAGCGCGGTGCTGACAGAACACTGCACCCAGCGCGGTGCTGACAGAACACTGCACCCAGCGCGGTGCTGACAGAACACTGCACCCAGCGCGGTGCTGACAGAACACTGCTCCCAGCGCGGTGCTGACAGAAAACTGCCCCCAGCGCGGTGCTGACAGAACACTGCTCCCAGCGCGGTGCTGACAGAACACTGCTCCCAGCGCGGTGCTGACAGAACACTGCTCCCAGCGCGGTGCTGACAGAACACTGCTCCCAGCGCGGTGCTGACAGAACACTGCTCCCAGCGCGGTGCTGACAGAACACTGCTCCCAGCGCGGTGCGGACAGAACACTGCTCCCAGCGCGGTGCGGACAGAACACTGCCCCCAGCGCGGTGCTGACAGAACACTGCTCCCAGCGCGGTCCTGACAGAACACTGCACCCAGCGCGGTGCTGACAGAACACTGCACCCAGCGCGGTGCAGACAGAACACTGCTCCCAGCCCGGTCCTGACAGAACACTGCTCCCAGCGCGGTGCTGACAGAACACTGCCCCCAGCGCGGTGCAGACAGAACACTGCTCCCAGCCCGGTCCTGACAGAACACTGCTCCCAGCGCGGTGCTGACAGAACACTGCCCCCAGCGCGGTGCTGACAGAACACGGCTCCCAGCGCGGTGCTGACAGAACACTGCACCCAGCGCGGTGCTGACAGAACACTGCCCCCAGCGCGGTGCAGACAGAACACTGCTCCCAGCCCGGTCCTGACAGAACACTGCTCCCAGCGCGGTGCTGACAGAACACTGCTCCCAGCGCGGTGCTGACAGAACACTGCACCCAGCGCGGTGCTGACAGAACACTGCACCCAGCGCGGTGCTGACAGAACACTGCACCCAGCGCGGTGCTGACAGAACACTGCTCCCAGCGCGGTGCTGACAGAAAACTGCCCCCAGCGCGGTGCTGACAGAACACTGCTCCCAGCGCGGTGCTGACAGAACACTGCTCCCAGCGCGGTGCTGACAGAACACTGCTCCCAGCGCGGTGCTGACAGAACACTGCTCCCAGCGCGGTGCTGACAGAACACTGCTCCCAGCGCGGTGCGGACAGAACACTGCTCCCAGCGCGGTGCGGACAGAACACTGCCCCCAGCGCGGTGCTGACAGAACACTGCTCCCAGCGCGGTCCTGACAGAACACTGCACCCAGCGCGGTGCTGACAGAACACTGCACCCAGCGCGGTGCAGACAGAACACTGCTCCCAGCCCGGTCCTGACAGAACACTGCTCCCAGCGCGGTGCTGATAGAACACTGCCCCCAGCGCGGTGCAGACAGAACACTGCTCCCAGCCCGGTCCTGACAGAACACTGCTCCCAGCGCGGTGCTGACAGAACACTGCCCCCAGCGCGGTGCTGACAGAACACGGCTCCCAGCGCGGTGCTGACAGAACACTGCACCCAGCGCGGTGCTGACAGAACACTGCCCCCAGCGCGGTGCAGACAGAACACTGCTCCCAGCCCGGTCCTGACAGAACACTGCTCCCAGCGCGGTGCTGACAGAACACTGCTCCCAGCGCGGTGCTGAAAGAACTCTGCTCCCAGCGTGGTGCAGACAGAACACTGCTCCCAGCGCGGTGCTGAAAGAACTCTGCTCCCAGCGCAGTGCAGACAGAACACTGCTCCCAGCGCGGTGCTGACAGAACACTGCTCCCAGCGCGGTGCTGACAGAACACTGCTCCCAGCGCAGTGCAGACAGAACACTGCTCCCAGCGCGGTGCTGACAGAACACTGCTCCCAGCGCGGTGCTGACAGAACACTGCTCCCAGCGCGGTGCGTACAGAACACTGCTCCCAGCGCGGTGCTGACAGAACACTGCCCCCAGCGCGGTGCAGACAGAACACTGCTCCCAGCCCGGTCCTGACAGAACACTGCTCCCAGCGCGGTGCTGACAGAACACTGCTCCCAGCCCGGTGCAGACAGAACACTGCTCCCAGCGCGGTGCTGACAGAACACTGCCCCCAGCGCGGTGCTGACAGAACACTGCACCCAGCGCGGTGCTGACAGAACACTGCTCCCAGCGCGGTGCAGACAGAACACTGCTCCCAGCGCGGTGCTGACAGAACACTGCTCCCAGCGCGGTGCTGACAGAACACTGCTCCCAGCGCGGTGCTGACAGAACACTGCACCCAGCGCGGTGCTGACAGAACACTGCCCCCAGCGCGGTGCAGACAGAACACTGCTCCCAGCCCGGTCCTGACAGAACACTGCTCCCAGCGCAGTGCTGACAGAACACTGCTCCCAGCGCGGTGCTGACAGAACACTGCTCCCAGCGCGGTGCTGACAGAACACTGCTCCCAGCGCGGTGCTGACAGAACACTGCTCCCAGCGCGGTGCGGACAGAACACTGCTCCCAGCGCGGTGCTGACAGAACACTGCCGCCAGTGCGGTGCTGACAGAACACTGCTCCCAGCGCGGTGCTGACAGAACACTGCTCCCAGCGCGGTGCTGACAGAACACTGCCCCCAGCGCGGTGCTGACAGAACACTGCACCCAGCGCGGTGCTGACAGAACACTGCACCCAGCGCGGTGCTGACAGAACACTGCACCCAGCGCGGTGCAGACAGAACACTGCCCCCAGCGCGGTGCTGACAGAACACTGCTCCCAGCGCGGTGCTGACAGAACACTGCTCCCAGCGCGGTGCTGACAGAACACTGCTCCCAGCGCGGTGCTGACAGAACACTGCTCCCAGCGCGGTGCGGACAGAACACTGCTCTCAGCGCGGTGCGGACAGAACACTGCTCTCAGCGCGGTGCGGACAGAACACTGCTCTCAGCGCGGTGCGGACAGAACACTGCTCTCAGCGCGGTGCTGACAGAACACTGCTCTCAGCGCGGTGCTGACAGAACACTGCTCTCAGCGCGGTGCTGACAGAACACTGCTCTCAGCGCGGTGCTGACAGAACACTGCTCTCAGCGCGGTGCTGACAGAACACTGCTCCCAGCGCGGTGCTGACAGAACACTGCTCCCAGCGCGGTGCTGACAGAACACTGCCCCCAGCGCGGTGCTGACAGAACACTGCCCCCAGCGCGGTGCTGACAGAACACTGCTCCCAGCGCGGTGCTGACAGAACACTGCTCCCAGCGCGGTGCTGACAGAACACTGCTCTCAGCGCGGTGCAGACAGAACACTGCTCCCAGCGCGGTGCTGACAGAACACTGCTCCCAGCGCGGTGCTGACAGAACACTGCTCCCAGCGCGGTGCTGACAGAACACTGCTCCCAGCGCGGTGCTGACAGAACACTGCCCCCAGCGCGGTGCAAACAGAACGCGGCTCCCAGCGCGGTGCAGACAGAACACTGCTCCCAGCGCGGTGCAGACAGAACACTGCTCCCAGCGCGGTGCTGACAGAACACTGCTCCCAGCGCGGTGCTGACAGAACACTGCTCCCAGCGCGGTTCTGACAGAACACTGCTCCCAGCGCGGTGCAGACAGAACACTGCCCCCAGCGCGGTGCTGACAGAACACTGCTCCCAGCGCGGTGCTGACAGAACACTGCTCCCAGCGCGGTGCTGACAGAACACTGCTCCCAGCGCGGTGCAGACAGAACACTGCCCCCAGCGCGGTGCTGACAGAACACTGCACCCAGCGCGGTGCTGACAGAACACTGCACCCAGCGCGGTGCTGACAGAACACTGCACCCAGCGCGGTGCTGACAGAACACTGCTCCCAGCGCGGTGCAGACAGAACACTGCCCCCAGCGCGGTGCTGACAGAACACTGCTCCCAGCGCGGTGCTGACAGAACACTGCTCCCAGCGCGGTGCTGACAGAACACTGCTCCCAGCGCGGTGCTGACAGAACACTGCTCTCAGCGCGGTGCGGACAGAACACTGCTCTCAGCGCGGTGCGGACAGAACACTGCTCTCAGCGCGGTGCGGACAGAACACTGCTCTCAGCGCGGTGCTGACAGAACACTGCTCTCAGCGCGGTGCTGACAGAACACTGCTCTCAGCGCGGTGCTGACAGAACACTGCTCTCAGCGCGGTGCTGACAGAACACTGCTCTCAGCGCGGTGCTGACAGAACACTGCTCCCAGCGCGGTGCTGACAGAACACTGCTCCCAGCGCGGTGCAGACAGAACACTGCTCCCAGCGCGGTGCTGACAGAATACTGCTCCCAGCGCGGTGCTGACAGAACACTGCTCTCAGCGCGGTGCTGACAGAACACTGCTCCCAGCGCGGTGCTGACAGAATACTGCTCCCAGCGCGGTGCTGACAGAACACTGCTCTCAGCGCGGTGCTGACAGAACACTGCCCCCAGCGCGGTGCTGACAGAACACTGCTCCCAGCGCGGTGCAGACAGAACACTGCTCCCAGCGCGGTGCTGACAGAACACTGCCCCCAGCGCGGTGCTGACAGAACACTGCTCCCAGCGCGGTGCTGACAGAACACTGCTCCCAGCGCGGTGCTGACAGAACACTGCCCCCAGCGCGGTGCTGACAGAACACTGCTCCCAGCGCGGTGCAGACAGAACACTGCTCCCAGCGCGGTGCTGACAGAACACTGCCCCCAGCGCGGTGCTGACAGAACACTGCTCCCAGCGCGGTGCTGACAGAACACTGCTCCCAGCGCGGTGCTGACAGAACACTGCTCCCAGCGCGGTGCTGACAGAACACTGCACCCAGCGCGGTGCTGACAGAACACTGCTCCCAGCGCGGTGCTGACAGAACACTGCACCCAGCGCGGTGCTGATAGAACACTGCCCCCAGCGCGGTGCAGACAGAACACTGCTCCCAGCGCGGTGCTGACAGAACACTGCTCCCAGCGCGGTGCTGACAGAACACTGCTCCCAGCGCGGTGCTGACAGAACACTGCTCCCAGTGCGGTGCTGACAGAACACTGCTCCCAGTGCGGTGCTGACAGAACACGGCACCCAGCGCGGTGCTGATAGAACACTGCCCCCAGCGCGGTGCAGACAGAACACTGCTCCCAGCCCGGTCCTGACAGAACACTGCTCCCAGCGCGGTGCTGACAGAACACTGCCCCCAGCGCGGTGCTGACAGAACACGGCTCCCAGCGCGGTGCTGACAGAACACTGCACCCAGCGCGGTGCTGACAGAACACTGCTCCCAGCGCGGTGCTGACAGAACACTGCCCCCAGCGCGGTGCAGACAGAACACTGCTCCCAGCCTGGTCCTGACAGAACACTGCTCCCAGCGCGGTGCTGACAGAACACTGCTCCCAGCGCGGTGCTGACAGAACTCTGCTCCCAGCGCGGTGCAGACAGAACACTGCTCCCAGCGCGGTGCTGACAGAACACTGCTCCCAGCGCGGTGCTGACAGAACACTGCTCCCAGCGCAGTGCAGACAGAACACTGCTCCCAGCGCGGTGCTGACAGAACACTGCTCCCAGCGCGGTGCTGACAGAACACTGCTCCCAGCGCGGTGCGTACAGAACACTGCTCCCAGCGCGGTGCTGATAGAACACTGTCCCCAGCGCGGTGCAGACAGAACACTGCTCCCAGCCCGGTCCTGACAGAACACTGCTCCCAGCGCGGTGCTGACAGAACACTGCTCCCAGCCCGGTGCAGACAGAACACTGCTCCCAGCGCGGTGCTGACAGAACACTGCTCCCAGCGCGGTGCTGACAGAACACTGCTCCCAGCGCGGTGCTGACAGAACACTGCTCCCAGCGCGGTGCAGACAGAACACTGCTCCCAGCGCGGTGCTGACAGAACACTGCTCCCAGCGCGGTGCTGACAGAACACTGCTCTCAGCGCGGTGCTGACAGAACACTGCTCTCAGCGCGGTGCGGACAGAACACTGCTCCCATCGCGGTGCGGACAGAACACTGCTCTCAGCGCGGTGCGGACAGAACACTGCTGTCAGCGCGGTGCGGACAGAACACTGCTCCCATCGCGGTGCTGACAGAACACTGCTCCCATCGCGGTGCAGACAGAACACTGCTACCATCGCGGTGCTGACAGAACACTGCTCCCATCGCGGTGCAGACAGAACACTGCTCCCAGCGCGGTGCAGACAGAACACTGCTCCCAGCACGGTGCTGACAGAACACTGCACCCAGCGCGGTGCTGACAGAACACTGCCCCCAGCGCGGTGCTGACAGAACACTGCCCCCAGCGCGGTGCTGACAGAACACTGCTCCCAGCGCGGTGCAGACAGAACACTGCTCCCAGCGCGGTGCTGACAGAACACAGCCCCCAGCGCGGTGCTGACAGACCACTGCTCCCAGCACGGTGCTGACAGAACACTGCTCTCAGCGCGGTGCTGACAGAACACTGCTCTCAGCGCGGTGCTGACAGAACACTGCTCCCAGCGCGGTGCTGACAGAACACTGCTCCCAGCGCGGTGCTGACAGAACACTGCTCCCATCGCGGTGCTGACAGAACTCTGCTCCCAGCGCAGTGCTGACAGAACACTGCTCTCAGCGCGGTGCGGACAGAAAACTGCTCCCAGCGCGGTGCTGACAGAACACTGCTCTCAGCGCGGTGCGGACAGAACACTGCTCACAGCGCGGTGCTGACAGAACACTGCTCTCAGCGCGGTGCGGACAGAACACTGCTCCCATCGCGGTGCTGACAGAACACTGCTCCCATCGCGGTGCAGACAGAACACTGCTCCCATCGCGGTGCTGACAGAACACTGCTCCCATCGCGGTGCTGACAGAACACTGCTCCCATCGCGGTGCAGACAGAACACTGCTCCCAGCGCGGTGCGGACAGAACACTGCTCCCAGCGCGGTGCGGACAGAACACTGCTCCCAGCGCGGTGCGGACAGAACACTGCTCCCAGCGCGGTGCGGACAGAACACTGCTCCCAGCGCGGTGCTGACAGAACACTGCCCCCAGTCCGGTGCTGACAGAACACTGCCCCCAGCGCGGTGCTGACAGAACACTGCACCCAGCGCGGTGCTGACAGAACACTGCCCCCAGTGCGGTGCAGACAGAACACTGCTCCCAGCGCGGTGCTGACAGAACACTGCACCCAGCGCGGTGCTGACAGAACACTGCTCCCAGCGCGGTGCTGACAGAACACTGCACCCAGCGCGGTGCTGACAGAACACTGCCCCCAGTGCGGTGCTGACAGAACACTGCCCCCAGCGCGGTGCTGACAGAACACTGCTCCCAGCGCGGTGCTGACAGAACACTGCTCTCAGCGCGGTGCGGACAGAACACTGCTCTCAGCGTGGTGCGGACAGAACACTGCTCTCAGCGCGGTGTGGACAGAACACTGCTCCCAGCGCGGTGCTGACAGAACACTGCTCCCAGCACGGTGCTGACAGAAAACTGCTCTCAGCGCGGTGCTGACAGAACACTGCTCTCAGCGCGGTGCTGACAGAACACTGCTCTCAGCGCGGTGCTGACAGAACACTGCCCCCAGCGCGGTGCTGACAGAACACTGCTCCCAGCGCGGTGCAGACAGAACACTGCTCCCATCGCGGTGCAGACAGAACACTGCTCCCATCGCGGTGCTGACAGAACACTGCTCCCATCGCGGTGCTGACAGAACACTGCTCCCATCGCGGTGCAGACAGAACACTGCCCCCAGCGCGGTGCTGACAGAACACTGCTCCCAGCGCGGTGCTGACAGAACACTGCTCTCAGCGCGGTGCGGACAGAACACTGCTCTCAGCGTGGTGCGGACAGAACACTGCTCTCAGCGCGGTGTGGACAGAACACTGCTCCCAGCGCGGTGCTGACAGAACACTGCTCCCAGCACGGTGCTGACAGAACACTGCTCTCAGCGCGGTGCTGACAGAACACTGCTCTCAGCGCGGTGCTGACAGAACACTGCTCCCAGCGCGGTGCAGACAGAACACTGCTCCCAGCGCGGTGCTGACAGAACACTGCTCTCAGCGCGGTGCTGACAGAACACTGCTCTCAGCGCGGTGCTGACAGAACACTGCTCTCAGCGCGGTGCTGACAGAACACTGCTCCCAGCGCGGTGCTGACAGAACACTGCTCCCAGCGCGGTGCTGACAGAACACTGCTCCCAGCGCGGTGCTGACAGAACACTGCTCCCATCGCGGTGCTGACAGAACTCTGCTCCCAGCGCAGTGCTGACAGAACACTGCTCTCAGCGCGGTGTGGACAGAACACTGCTCCCATCGCGGTGCTGACAGAACACTGCTCTCAGCGCGGTGCGGACAGAACACTGCTGTCAGCGCGGTGCGGACAGAACACTGCTCCCATCGCGGTGCTGACAGAACACTGCTCCCATCGCGGTGCAGACAGAACACTGCTCCCATCGCGGTGCTGACAGAACTCTGCTCCCAGCGCAGTGCTGACAGAACACTGCTCTCAGCGCGGTGCGGACAGAAAACTGCTCCCAGCGCGGTGCTGACAGAACACTGCTCTCAGCGCGGTGCGGACAGAACACTGCTCACAGCGCGGTGCTGACAGAACTCTGCTCCCAGCGCAGTGCTGACAGAACACTGCTCTCAGCGCGGTGCGGACAGAAAACTGCTCCCAGCGCGGTGCTGACAGAACACTGCTCTCAGCGCGGTGCGGACAGAACACTGCTCACAGCGCGGTGCTGACAGAACACTGCTCTCAGCGCGGTGCGGACAGAACACTGCTCCCATCGCGGTGCTGACAGAACACTGCTCCCATCGCGGTGCAGACAGAACACTGCTCCCATCGCGGTGCTGACAGAACACTGCTCCCATCGCGGTGCTGACAGAACACTGCTCCCATCGCGGTGCAGACAGAACACTGCTCCCAGCGCGGTGCGGACAGAACACTGCTCCCAGCGCGGTGCGGACAGAACACTGCTCCCAGCGCGGTGCGGACAGAACACTGCTCCCAGCGCGGTGCGGACAGAACACTGCTCCCAGCGCGGTGCTGACAGAACACTGCCCCCAGTCCGGTGCTGACAGAACACTGCCCCCAGCGCGGTGCTGACAGAACACTGCACCCAGCGCGGTGCTGACAGAACACTGCCCCCAGTGCGGTGCAGACAGAACACTGCTCCCAGCGCGGTGCTGACAGAACACTGCACCCAGCGCGGTGCTGACAGAACACTGCTCCCAGCGCGGTGCTGACAGAACACTGCACCCAGCGCGGTGCTGACAGAACACTGCCCCCAGTGCGGTGCTGACAGAACACTGCCCCCAGCGCGGTGCTGACAGAACACTGCTCCCAGCGCGGTGCTGACAGAACACTGCTCTCAGCGCGGTGCGGACAGAACACTGCTCTCAGCGTGGTGCGGACAGAACACTGCTCTCAGCGCGGTGTGGACAGAACACTGCTCCCAGCGCGGTGCTGACAGAACACTGCTCCCAGCACGGTGCTGACAGAAAACTGCTCTCAGCGCGGTGCTGACAGAACACTGCTCTCAGCGCGGTGCTGACAGAACACTGCTCTCAGCGCGGTGCTGACAGAACACTGCCCCCAGCGCGGTGCTGACAGAACACTGCTCCCAGCGCGGTGCAGACAGAACACTGCTCCCATCGCGGTGCAGACAGAACACTGCTCCCATCGCGGTGCTGACAGAACACTGCTCCCATCGCGGTGCTGACAGAACACTGCTCCCATCGCGGTGCAGACAGAACACTGCCCCCAGCGCGGTGCTGACAGAACACTGCTCCCAGCGCGGTGCTGACAGAACACTGCTCTCAGCGCGGTGCGGACAGAACACTGCTCTCAGCGTGGTGCGGACAGAACACTGCTCTCAGCGCGGTGTGGACAGAACACTGCTCCCAGCGCGGTGCTGACAGAACACTGCTCCCAGCACGGTGCTGACAGAACACTGCTCTCAGCGCGGTGCTGACAGAACACTGCTCTCAGCGCGGTGCTGACAGAACACTGCTCCCAGCGCGGTGCAGACAGAACACTGCTCCCAGCGCGGTGCTGACAGAACACTGCTCTCAGCGCGGTGCTGACAGAACACTGCTCTCAGCGCGGTGCTGACAGAACACTGCTCTCAGCGCGGTGCTGACAGAACACTGCTCCCAGCGCGGTGCTGACAGAACACTGCTCCCAGCGCGGTGCTGACAGAACACTGCTCCCAGCGCGGTGCTGACAGAACACTGCTCCCATCGCGGTGCTGACAGAACTCTGCTCCCAGCGCAGTGCTGACAGAACACTGCTCTCAGCGCGGTGTGGACAGAACACTGCTCCCATCGCGGTGCTGACAGAACACTGCTCTCAGCGCGGTGCGGACAGAACACTGCTGTCAGCGCGGTGCGGACAGAACACTGCTCCCATCGCGGTGCTGACAGAACACTGCTCCCATCGCGGTGCAGACAGAACACTGCTCCCATCGCGGTGCAGACAGAACACTGCTCCCAGCGCGGTGCAGACAGAACACTGCTCCCATCGCGGTGCAGACAGAACACTGCTCCCAGCGCAGTGCACACAGAACACTGCCCCCAGCGCGGTGCTGACAGAACACTGCCCCCAGCGCGGTGCACACAGAACACTGCCCCCAGCGCGGTGCTGACAGAACACTGCTCCCAGCGCGGTGCACACAGAACACTGCCCCCAGCGCGGTGCACACAGAACACTGCCCCCAGCGCGGTGCAGATGTGGCATAATCCAGTGGAACAGCTCTCTCTTTCTCCAGGATTGGTTGCATTGCCAATGATTCAGGACCCATCTCTCCCACAACCATATGTCCAACACAATTTTCCTTCTCTAACCTTCGGTATAATTCTGGCAACTATTACCTGTCTGGGTCTGTTGCTCATGATCTCTCAGCCCTGCTCCTCCACCCTTTCCCAGTGTCTGGATTGTAGTCTTTGCCAGTATCCCCTTTTCTAACCATGTATTTGGAAAAAAACCTCTCTGTCACATCCATGTTTTCATCAGGAAGGAGAAAGTAAGGACTGCAGATGCTGGAGATTAAAGTCAATTGTGGTGCTGGAGAAGCACAGCAGGTCAGGCAGCATCCGAGGGGCAGGAGTATCGGTGTTTCGTCGATTCTCCTGCTTTTCAGATGCTGCTTAACCTGCTGTGCTTCTCCAGCACCACACTCTGAAGTCCAGCCTGTCATCAGTTCACAAGTTAACTTAGCTTCCTCTGTCATTAAGATTAGATTAGATTTCTTACAGTGTGGAAACAGGCCCTTCGGCCCAACTAGTCCACACTGACCCACCGAAGCGCAACCCACCCATACCCCTACATCTACATTTACCCCTTACCTAACACTACGGGCAATTTAGCATGGCCAATTCACCTGACCTGCGCATCTTTGGACTGTGGGAGGAAACCGGAGCACCCGGAGGAAACCCACACAGACACGGGGAGAATGTGTAAACTCCACACAGTCAGTCGCCTGAGGCGGGAATTGAACCCGGGTCTCAGGCGCTTTGAGGCAGCAGTGCTAACCACTGTGCCACCGTGCCGCCTCAAAATTAATTAATGTAATTAAAAACCAAATACTTGCAGCTGATTGACAGATAACTGCCCTTTCCAGTCAATCACCACTTTTTCAAACCAATCAAACTGGCTGTGAACAATTTCTGATCAGAGGACAATAGCTCACTCTCAGGTTCAGACACATTATTATACACGTCTGGAGCAGGTGGGACTTGCACCCGGGTCTCCTGAGCCAGGTGAAGGAACACTACCACTTGAATAATTTGATCTTATTCCTGAGCTAGGAAAATATCTTCTCAAAAGGAAGGTGGAAGTGGTGAGTGTCCCACATGAACAGACTGGGCTCACGTGTTGTTGAGGTGATGTTTCTCTGAGTGGGATTTACAGAGCAGAGTCTCACTCACCGGGAACAGCATCCTCTGGACAGGGCTCATTATCCAAACGCATCGGCCTGGGCTGCTCGTTGTTATTCTCACACACTCGAGGTGTTCCAGCTGCTACCCACCATCCTATAACAGGGGCACAACAAGGTCATAAACCCTCCTTACAAGCAACAATCAATCAGTCACACAGCATATAAGAGGCCGTTTGGCCCATCGTGTCTGTTCCACCAAGAATACACTCAGTCTGCATTTGTCCCACGTTCTGGCACTGGGCCCATAATCTTAACTGTTTGATTTTTCAAGTTCTCATCCGATGCTTTTTAAAGGTTGTGAGGTTTTCCTGCTCAACTCTGCTCCCAGGCAGTGCACTCCAGACCCCCACCAGCCTTGGGATGGGAGGTTTGTTCCTCAAATTCCCTCTAAACTCCTGCCTTTCACTTTCAAATTATACCCTGTTGTGGTTCTGTTCGCCGAGCTGGGAATTTGTCTTGCAAACGTTTCGTCCCCTGTCTAGGTGACATCCTCAGTGCTTGGGAGCCTCCTGTGAAGCGCTTCTGTGCTGTTTCCTCCAGCATTTATAGTGGCCTGTCTCTGCCGCTTGCGGTTGTCAGTTCGAGCTGTCCGCTGTAGTGGTCAGTATATTGGGTCCAGGTCGATGTGTTTGTTGATAGAGTCTGTGGATGAGTGCCATGCCTCTAGGAATTCCCTGGCTGTTCTCTGTTTGGCTTGCCCTATAATGGTAGTGTTGTCCCAGTCGAATTCATGTTGCTTGTCGTCTGTGTGTGTGGCTACTAAGGATAGCTGGTCGTGTCGTTTCGTTGCTAGTTGGTGTTCGTGTATACGGATCGTTAGCTGTCTTCCTGTTTGTCCGATGTAGTGTTTTGTGCAGTCCTTGCATGGGATTTTGTACACTACATTAGTTTTACTCATGTTGGGTATCGGGTCCTTTGTTCTGGTGAGTTGTTGTCTGAGCGTGGCTGTTGGTTTGTGTGCTGTTATGAGTCCTAGTGGTCGCAGTAGTCTGGCTGTCAGTTCGGAAATGCTCCTGATGTATGGTAGTGTGGCTAGTCCTTTGGGTTGGGGCATGTCCTCATTCCGTTGTCTCTCCCTTAGGCATCTGTTGATGAAATTGCGAGGGTATCCGTTTTTGGTGAATACATTGTATAGGTGTTCCTCTTCCTCTTTTTGTAGTTCTGGTGTGCTGCAGTGTGTTGTGGCCCTTTTGAATAGTGTCCTGATGCAACTTTGTTTGTGTGTGTGTGTGTTGGGGTGGTTGCTTTCATAGTTTAGGACTTGGTCTGTGTGTGTGACTTTCCTGTAAACCTTTGTGGTGAATTCTCCGTTCGGTGTTCTCTGTACCATCACGTCTAGGAATGGGAGTTGGTTGTCCTTTTCTTCCTCTCTAGTGAATCGGATTCCTGTGAGTGTGGTGTTGATGATCTGGTGTGTGTTCTCTATTTCTGTGTTTTTAATTATTACAAAGGTGTCATCCACGTATCTGACCCAGAGTTTGGGTTGAAGTTGTGGTATGACTGTTTGTTCTAACCTTTGCATTACTGCTTCTGCTATGAGTCCAGAGATTGGTGAGCCCATGGGTGTTCCATTGATTTGTTCGTATATTTGGTTGTTGAATGTGAAGTGTGTTGTGAGGCACAAGTCCAGTAGTTTAAGTATGCCGTCTTTGTTGATAGGTTCAACGTCCTGTTGTCTGTTATGTCTGTCCAGCAGGTTGGCTATTGTTTCTCTGGCTCGGGTTTTGTCGATGGAGGTGAACAGTGCCGTTACATCGAATGAGATCATAGTTTCTTCCTTGATACCAATACCGACCAAAAGAGGGAGTTTGACCCCACCCCACAGCTCACCAATAGGATAAACAACACACTGAGGAACCTACAAAAAAACGGACAGATAACCAGGTCTGACCTACAGAGAATGAAACCTGAAAGCAACAACACCCCCAGATTCTATGGACTACCCAAAGTGCACAAACCAGACATCCCACTCAGACCCAGAGTATCACTACCAGGGACACCATCACACAAACTGGCCAAAGAACTACAGCAGAAACTGAAACACCTGATCAGCGGATCCAGACAATCTATACAATCGACACAGGAATTCTTGGACATCATCAGAAATATACACATAGACAAGGAAGAAACTATGGTCTCATTCAATGTAATGGCACTGTTCACCTCCATCGACAAAACCCTAGCCAGAGAAACAATAGCAAACCTGCTGGACAGACATAACAGACAACAGGATGTTGAACCTATCAACAAAGACGGCATACTTAAACTACTGGACTTGTGCCTCACAACACACTTCACATTCAACAACCAAATATATGAACAAATCAACAGCACACCCATGGGCTCACCGATCTCTGGACTCATAGCAGAAGCAGTAATGCAAAGGTTAGAACAGTCTTACCACAAACTCAACCCAAACTCTGGGTCAGATACGTGAATGACACCTTTTGTAATAATTAAAAACACAGAAATAGAGAACACACACTAGATCATCAACGCCACACTCACAGGAATCCGATTCACTAGAGAGGAAGAAAAGGACAACCAACTCCCATTCCTAGACGTGATGGTACAGAGAACACCGAACGGAGAATTCACCACAAAGGTATACAGGAAAGTCACACACACAGACCAAGTCCTAAACTATGAAAGCAACCACCCCAACACACACAAACGAAGTTGCATCAGGACATTATTCAAAAGGGCCACAACACACTGCAGTACACCAGAACTACAAAAAGAGGAAGAGGAACACCTATACAAAGTATTCGCCAAAAACGGATACCCTCGCAATTTCATCAACAGATGCCTAAGGGAGAGACAACGGAATGAGGACATGCCACAACCCAAAGGACTAGCCACACTACCATACATCAGGAGCATTTCTGAACTGACAGCCAGACTACTGCGACCACTAGGACTCATAACAGCACACAAACCAACAGCCACGCTCAGACAACAACTCACCAGAACAAAGGACCCGATACCCAACATGAGTAAAACTAATGTAGTGTACAAAATCCCATGCAAGGACTGCACAAAACACTACATCGGACAAACAGGAAGACAGTTAACGATCCGTATACACGAACACCAACTAGCCACGAAACGACACGACCAGGTATCCTTAGTAGCCACACACACGGACGACAAGCAACATGAATTCGACTGGGACAACACTACCATTATAGGGCAAGCCAAACAGAGAACAGCCAGGGAATTCCTAGAGGCATGGCACTCATCCACAGACTCTATCAACAAACACATCGACCTGGACCCAATATACCGGCCACTACAGCGGACAGCTCGAACTGACAACTGGAAGCGGCAGAGACAGGCCACTATAAATGCCGGAGGAAACAGCACAGAAGCACTTCACAGGAGGCTCCCAAGCACTGAGGATGTCACCTAGACAGGGGACGAAACGTTTGCAAGACAAATTCCCAGCTCGGCGAACAGAACCACAACAACGAGCACCCGAGCTACAAATCTTCTCACAAACTTTGAAATTATACCCTTTTGTTACTGACCCTTCAACTGAGGGCAACAGCTGTGCTGTACTCACCCTGTACATGCCCCTCAATCTTACACACCTGGGGATGGGGTTGGAGAGGAGTTGGGGACAGGGGGCTGTGACGGAGGGGGTATTGTTTTACTCCATTGATGGGGGGGGGGGGGGGGGGGGTGAGGGGTATTTACCTTCAGTTTCCAGCTCTCCTTCTGTCGATGCAGACACCTCCTCAATGACCGCGTTACCCTGTAAACACAGACAGTGAGAGCACTGACCCAACAACCCCCATCCCCATCACCCTAACCCCAACCCACTGCCCCCGACCCAACCCTCACCCCTGACAGCAAATCATCACCCCTGACCCCAACTCATCACCCCCGACCCCAATCCATCACCTCTGACCTCAACCTATCAGTGGTGAGCAAGTTGTTGGAGGGAATCCTGAGGGACAGGATGTACATGTATTTGGAAAGGCAAGGACTGATTAGGGATAGTCAACATGGCTTTGTGTGTGGGAAATCATGTCTCACAAACTTAGATTGAGTTTTTTGAATAAGTAACAAAGAGGATTGATGAGGGCAGAGCAGTAGATGTGATCTATATGGACTTCAGTAAGGCGTTCGACAAGGTACCCCATGGGAGACTGGTTAACAAGGTTAGATCTCATGGAATACAGGGAGAACTAGCCATTTGGATACAGAACTGGCTCAAAGGTAGAAGACAGAGGGTGGTGGTGGAGGGTTGTTTTTCAGACTGGAGGCCTGTGACCAGTGGAGTGCCACAAGGATCGGTGCTGGGTCCTCTATTTTTTGTCATTTACATAAATGATTTGGATGCGAGCATAAGAGGTACAGTTAGTAAGTTTGCAGATGACACCAAAATTGGAGGTGTAGTGGACAGCGAAGAGGGTTATCTCAGATTACAACAGGATCTTGACCAGATGGGCCAATGGGCGGAGAAGTGGTGGATGGAATTTAATTGAGATAAATGCGAGGTGCTGTGTTTTGGGAAAGCAAATCTTAGCAGGACTTATACACTTAATGGTAAGGTCCTAGGGAGTGTTGCTGAACAAAGAGACCTTGGTGTGCAGGTTCATAGCTCCTTGAAAGTGGAGTCACTGGTAGATAGGATAGTGAAGAAGGCATTTGGTTTGCTTTCCTTTATTGGTCAGAGTATTGAGTACAGGAGTTGGGAGGTCATGTTGCGGCTGTACAGGACATTGGTTAGGCCACTGTTGGAATATTGCGTGCAATTCTGGTCTCCTTCCTATCGGAAAGATGTTGTGAAACTTGAAAGGGTTCAGAAAAGATTTACAAGGATGTTGCCAGGGTTGGAGGATCTCAGCTATAGGGAGAGGCTGAACAGGCTGGGGCTGTTTTCCCTGGAGCGTCAGAGGCTGAGGGGTGACCTTATAGAGGTTTACAAAATTATGAGGGGCATCGATAGGATAAATAGACAAGGTACTTTCCCTGGGGTCGGGGAGTCCTGAACTAGAGGGGCATAGGTTTAGGGTGAGAGGGGAAAGATATAAAAGAGACCTAAGGGGCAACTTTTTCACACAGAGGGTGGTACGTGTATGGAATGAGCTGCCAGAGGACGTGGTGGAGGCTGGTATAATTGCAACATTTCAGAGGCATTTGGATGAGTATATGAATAGGAAGGGTTTGGAGGGATATGGGACGGGTGCTGACAGGTGGGACTAGATTGGGTTGGGATATCTGGTCGGCATGGACGGGTTGGACCGAAGGGTCTGTTTCCGTGCTGTACATCTCTATGACTCCTCTATCACCCTTGACCCCAAACCATCACCGCCGATACCAACTCATTGCTCTCGGCGCCAACCCAACAGCTCCAACCTCAACCCATCACCACTGACCCCAACCCATCACCCCTGACCCCAACCCATCACCCCGACCCCAACCCATCGCCCCGACCCCAACCCATCGCCCCGACCCCAACCCATCACCCCGACCCCAACCCAACAGCTCCAACCTCAACCCATCACCCCGACCCCAACCCATCACCCCGACCCCAACCCATCGCCCCGACCCCAACCCATCGTCCCGACCCCAACCCATCGCCCCGACCCCAACCCATCACCCCTGACCCCAACCCATCGCCCCGACCCCAACCCATCGCCCCGACCCCAACCCATCGTCCCGACCCCAACCCATCGTCCCAATCCCAATCCATCACCCTCAACATCAAACCATCACCCCAACCCTGCCCCTGACCCAACAAACCCCCCATCCGCATCACCCTGACCCCAACCCATCACCCCTGACCCCAACCCATCACCCCGACCCCAATCCATCGCCCCGACCCCAACCCATCGTCCCGACCCCAACCCATCGCCCCGACCTCAATCCATTGCCCCGACCCCAACCCATCGTCCCAATCCCAATCCATCACCCTCAACATCAAACCATCACCCCAACCCTGCCCCAACAAACCCCCCATCCGCGTCACCCTGACCCCAACTCATCACCCCGAAGCCAACCCGTCGCCCCGACCCTAACCCGTCGCCCCGACCCCAACCCATCATCCCGAACCCAACCCGTCGCCCCGACCCCAATCCATCGCCCCGACCCCAACCCATCATCCCGACCCCAACCCGTCGCCCCGACCCCAACTCGTCGCCCCTGGCCCCAACTCATCATCCCAACCACAACCCATCACCCCGACTCTAACTCAACGGCCCCAACCACAACTTATCGTCCCGACCCCAACTCATCACCCCTGACCCCAACCCACCACCCCGACCCCAATCCATCGCCCCGACCCCAACCCATCACCCTGACTCTAACTCAACGCCGCTGACCCCAACCCATCACCCCCAACCCCAATCCATCGCCCCGACCCCAACCCATTGCCCCGACCCCAACCCATCATCCTGACTCTAACTCAATGCCGCTGACCCCAACCCATCACCCCCAACCCCAATCCATTGCCCCGACCCCAACCCATCGCCCCGACCCCAACCCATCGCCCCGACCCCAATCCATCGCCCTGACCCCAATCCATCTCTCCGACCCCAATCCATCTCTCTGACCCCAATCCATCTCTCCGACCCCAATCCATCGCCCCGACCCCATCCACATAGCCCCGACCCCAACACCCCGAACCCAACCCATCACCCTCAACATCAAACCATCACCCCACCCTGCCCCTGACCCAACAAACCCCCCATCCGGGTCACCCTGACCCCAACTCATCACCCCGACTCCAACCCATCGACCTGACCCCAATCCGTCGTCCCGACCCCAACCCATCGCCACGACCTCAACCCATCGCCACGACCTCAACCCATCACCCTGACCCCAACCCGTCGCCCTGACCCCAACCCGTCGCCCCGACCCCAACCCGATGCCCCGACCCCAACCCGTCGCCCTGACCCCAACTCATCACCCCGACCCCAAACCGTCGCCCCGAACCCAATCCATCACCCTCAACATCAAACCATCACCCCACCCTGCCCTTGACCCAACAAACCCCCATCCCCATCACCCTGACCCAAACTCATCACCCCGACTCCAACCCATCGACCTGACCCCAACCCGTCGCCCCGACCCCAACCCGTCGTCACGATCTCAACCCGTCGCCACGACCTCAACCCGTCGCCACGACCTCAACCCGTCGCCACGACCCCAACCCGTCGCCCCGACCCCAACCCGTCGCCCTGACCTCAACCCATCACCCCGACCCCAACCCATCGCCACGACCCCAAATCATCGTCCCGACCCCAACCCATCACCCCTGGCCCCAACCCATCACCCTGGCCCCAACCCATCACCCCGGCCCCAACCCATCACCCCTGACCCCAACCCATCACCCCTGACCCCAACCCATACCCCGACCCCAACCCATCACCCCGACCCCAACCCATTGCCTCAACCCCAATCCATCACCCTCAACATCAAACCATCACCCCAACCCTGCTCCTGACCCAACAAACCCCCATCCCCATCACCCTGACCCCAACTCATCACCCCTGACCCCAACACATCGTCCCGACCCCAAATCATCGTCCCGACCCCAACTCATCACCCCTGACCCCAACACATCGTCCCGACCCCAAATCATCGTCCCGACCCCAACCCATCACCCCTGACCCCAATCCATCACCCCTGACCCCAACCCATCACCCCTGACCCCAATCCATCACCCCTGACCCCAATCCATCACCCCTGACCCCAACTCATCACCCCTGACCCCAACCCATCGTCCTGACCCCAACCCATCACCCCGACCCCAATCCATCACCCCTGACCCCAATCCATCACCCCTGACCCCAGCCCATCGCCCCTGACCCCAAATCATCGTCCCGACCCCAACCCATCACCCTGGCCCCAACCCATCACCCCTGACCCCAACCCATCATACCTGACCCTAACCCATCACCCCGACCCCAGCCCATCACCCCTGACCCCAACCCATCACACCCGACCCTGCTCCTGACCAAATAAACTCCCTTCCCCGACCCCAGCCCATCATTCCCCGCCCCCAATCCATCACCCCAACCCCAACCCATCACCCCAGACCCTGCCCCTGATCCAACAAACCCCCATCCGCAACACCCCGAACCAAATCCATCACCCTCAACATCAAACCATCACCACAACCCTGCCCCGACCCAACAAACCCCCATCCCCATCGCCCCGATCCCACTCCATCGCCCCGACCCCAATCCATCGCCCTGACCCCAACCCATCACCCCTGACCCCAACCCACCACCCCAACCCCAGCCCATCACCCCTGACGCCAACCCATCACCCTGACCTCAACCCATCACACCCAACCATGCTCCTGACCCAATAAACCCCCTTCACCCCGACCCCAGCCCATCATTCCCCGACCCCAACCCATCTCCCCGACCCCAACCCATCACCCCGGACCCTGCCCCTGATCCAACAAACCCCTATCCGTATCACCCTGACCCCAACCCCAATACCCCGAACCCAACCCATCACCCTCAACATCAAACCATCACCCCAACCCCGCTCCAACCCCTGACCCCGATCCATCGCCCCGACCCCAATCCATCGCCCCGACCCCAATCCATCAGACCGACCCCAATCGGTCGCCCCGACCCCAACCCGTCGCCCCGACCCCGACCCCAACCCGTCGCCCCGACCCCAACCCGTCGCCCCGACCCCAACCCGTCGCCCAGACCCCAACCCGTCGCCCAGACCCCAACCCGTCGCCCAGACCCCAACCCGTCGCCCAGACACCAACCCGTCGCCCAGACACCAACCCGTCGCCCAGACACCAACCCGTCGCCCAGACACCAACCCGTCGCCCAGACACCAACCCGTCGCCCAGACCCCAACCCGTCGCCCAGACCCCAACCCGTCGCCCAGACACCAACTCATCACCCCGACCCCAACTCATCGTCCCGACCCCAATCCATCGTCCCGACCCCAATCCATCGTCCCGACCCCAACTCATCACCCCGACCCCTATCCATCACCCTCAACATCAAACCATCACCCCAATCCTGTCCCGACCCAACAAACCCCCATCCCCATGACCCAATCCATCACCTTCAATCTCAACTCATTACCCCGACCTCAACCCATCACCCTGACCCCAATCCATCACCCCCAACCCCAACCCATCACCCCGACCCAACCCATCGCCCCGACCCCAACCCATCACCCCGACCCCAATCCATCACCCTCAACACCAAACCATCACTCAATCCTGGCCCTGACCCAACAAACCCCCATCCCCATCACCCTGACCCCAACTTATCACCCCGACCCCAACCCAACACCCCGACCCCAACCCAACACCCCCAACTCCAACCCCATAACCCCAACCAATCACCCCCGACCCTGCACCTGATCCAACAAACCCCCATCCCCATCACCGTGACCCTAACCCATCACCCCCGACCCTGCATCTGATCCAACAAACCCCCATCCCCATCACCGCGACCCCAATCCCAACACCCCGAACCCAACTCATCTCCCTCAACACCAAAACATTACTCCAACCCTGCCCCTGACCCAACAAACCCTCAGCCCCATCACCCCGACCCCATCCCCATCACCCCAACCCATCAACCCCTGACCCTGCACCTGATCCAACAAACCCCCATCCTCATCACCCTGACCCCAACCCATCACTCCCGATCCTGCTCCTGACCCAATAAACCCCCAGCCCCCTCACCCCGACCCCAACCCATCACCCACGACCCCAACCCATCATCCTGACCCCAACCCATCACCCCGACCCCAACCCATCGCCCCGACCCCAATTTATCGCCCCGACCCCAACCCATCGCCCCAACCCCAACCCATCGCCCCGACCCCAACCCATCATCCCGACCCCAATCCATCACCCAGATTCCAACCCATCACCCAGATTCCAACCCATCACCCCGATCCCAACCCATCACCCAGACCCCAACCCCATCACCCCGACCCCATCCCCATCACCCCGACCCCATCCCCATTACCCCTGACCCCAAATCATCATCCCTGACCCCATCCCATCACGCCGACCGTAATCCTGACCCAATAAACCTCATCACCACCCCCGACCCCACGACATCATCCCTGACCCTTACCCAATAAACCCCCATCCCATTACCTCTGACCCTATGTGATTGCTGCTGACCCTAACCCTGACGCCATGCCATCAGCCCAACCCCGCTCCTGACTGAAAAACACCCCCCCCCCCCCCACTCCACCCCAATCCAACAATCCCAGGTTAGATTCACCAGAAAGCTGCTGGGACTTCATGAGTTTAATTCTGTGCAGAGATGAAACAATCTGGGATTGGATCTCTGGAATTTCGAAGAGTAAGGGGTGATTTCATTGAAACTTTCAATGTTTTAAGGGCTACAGAAATAGTAGATAAATAAACTATTTCCGTTACTTGGGGAGTCTAGAATGAGGGGGCAGAGTTTAAAAATGGGAGCCAGGTCTCTTGAGGAATGAATACTGGAAATATCTTTAGACACAAAGGGTGACAGATGTTTGAAATTCTCTTCTGCAAATTCTCTTCTTGTGGGCGGCACGATGGCACAGTGGTTAGCACTGCTGCCTCACAGCACCAGAGACCCGGGTTCAATTCCCGCCTCAGGCGACTGACTGTGTGGAGTTTGCACATTCTCCCCGTGTCTGCGTGGGTTTCCTCCGGGTGCTCTGGTTTCCTCCCATACTCCAAAGATGTGCAGGTCAGGTGAATTGGCCATGCTAAATTGCCCGTAGTGTTAGGTAAGGGGTAGATGTAGGGGTATGGGTGGGTTGTGCTTCAGCGGGGCGGTGTGGACTTGTTGGGCCGAAGGGCCTGTTTCCACACTGTACGTAATCTAATCTAATCAAATAGTAATTAATTCTGAATAATGTTCATTTAATCTGAAATTGAGAGATTACAGTGAAGCAAGGATAAGGAGGAATATGGAGCAAAGGCAGAAGATACGCGGGTGGGTCACAAATGAGTCATAGTAGATGGAGTGGGCAGAAAGGCCTCCTCTCGTTGTAACATTGTGATTCCAACACATGCCGAGCTCCTGCTGCAGCCCAGTTCCAAAGGGCCCATTGCCCTTACCTCAGCGTCCTGATCTCGATGGTGGGCCATGTCACACCGAGCCTCTGCAGCTACATCTGTTGGGGTCTGGAATGTGAACAAGTGGAGACCATAACCGACGGCACATGGACAGCAGCGCTTAAAGATGGCAGCTCATCACCAGCTTCTCGAGGGGAAACCAGAGACATGTAGAGCTCATCAACAAACTGAGACCAACCTGATCTACGCAGTGATCTCCCCCAGATCAGCCTGAGCATCCGATGAGTGTAGCTGTGGAATTTTTAGCTGATTTGCCCATTGTGTCTCCAGGTGCATCAGCTCAGCCGCTCCCAGGGGGATTAGATTAGATTAGATTACTTATGGTGGGGAAACAGGCCCTTCAGCCCAACAAGTCCACACCGCCCCGCCAAAACGCAAGCACCCATACATTTACCCCTTCATGTAACACTACTGGCAATTTAGCATGACCAATTCACCTGACCTGCACATTTTTGGACTGTGGGAGGAAACCGGAGCATCCGGAGGAAACCCACGCAGACACGGGGAGAATGTGCAAACTCCACACAGACAGTCACCTGAGGCAGGAATTGAACCTGGATCTCTGGCGCTGTGAGGCAGAAGAGCTAACCACTGTGCCACCCACAAACACAACCCCCATCCCATTGCCCCTGACCATACGTGGGATCCGGAGCACAAACAAACAGAACGTGGGGGAATCAAAACCTGTGGGGCTGGAAAAGCACAGCAGGTCAGGCAACAGCGGAGAAGCAGGAGAATCGACACTTCAAGCATAAGGTCTTCATCAGGAGAAGCCGATGAAGGGTATATGCACAAAACATTGACTCTCCAGCTCCTCAGAAATCTGCCTGAGCAGCTCTGCTTTTCCAGACCCACAATATTTAATTCCGATCTCCAGCATCTACAGTCCTCATTTTCTCCCAACACTCGTCAACATTATCAAATCACACCCACACAGTCCCACAGTGACACACACCCTCCCAAACACCCACACAGTCCCACACTGACACACACCCTCCCAAACACCCACACAGTCCCACACTGACACACACCCTCCCAAACACAGTCCCACAGTGACACACACCCTCCCAAACACCCACACAGTCCCACACTGACACACACCCTCCCAAACACCCACACAGTCCCACACTGACACACACCCTCCCAAACACCCACACAGTCCCACACTGACACACACCCTCCCAAACAGTCCCACACTGACACACACCCTCCCAAACACAGTCCCACACTGACACACACCCTCCCAAACACAGTCCCACATTGACACACACCCTCCCAAACACAGTCCCACACTGACACACACCCTCCCATACACCCACACAGTCCCACACTGACACACACCCTCCCAAACACCCACACAGTCCCACACTGACACACACCCTCCCAAACACCCACACAGTCCCACACTGACACACACCCTCCCAAACAGTCCCACACTGACACACACCCTCCCAAACACAGTCCCACACTGACACACACCCTCCCAAACACAGTCCCACAGTGACACACACCCTCCCAAACACCCACACAGTCCCACACTGACACACCCCCTCCCAAACACAGTCCCACAGTGACACACACCCTCCCAAACACCCACACAGTCCCACACTGACACACACCCTCCCAAACACAGTCCCACAGTGACACACACCCTCCCAAACACCCACACAGTCCCACACTGACACACACCCTCCCATACACCCACACAGTTCCACACTGACACACACCCTCCCAAACACCCACACAGTTCCACAGTGACACACACCCTCCCATACACCCACACTGACACACACCCTCCCATACACCCACACAGTCCCACAGTGACACACACCCTCCCAAACACAGTCTGACATTGACACACAGCCTCCCAAACACCAGAGTCCCACACTGACACACACCCTCCCAAATACAGTCCCACACTGACACACACTCTCCCATACAGCCACACAGTCCCACACTGACACACACCCTGCCACAGTCCCACACTGACACACATACTCCCAAACACAGTCCCACACTGACACACACCCTCCCAAACACCCACACTGTCCCACACTGACACACACCCTCCCATACACCCACACAGTCCCACACTGACAGCAATGTGGGTGACTCCAATATGGCCTGAGCCAGTCAGTGGTTTGAGGGTAATTACTGACAGGCAAGAACATCATGAGTGGATTTTCACTGGTTAACGGGGACTGGTTACAGTGGATAAGTTCCCACTGAGGAACCAGGAACCAGAAGGTGAGGGTACAGAGTCAAAGTGATCTGTAAATGAAGCAAGCTGCCAATGAAGATAAAACATTCTCATTCAGTGAGTTGTTAGGGTCTGGAAGACCCTGCCAGGAAATGTGGTGAGGGCAGGTTCAAGTGAGACATTCAGAAGGAGACAGGATGGTTATGTGGAATTAACAGGCAGGGATATTAGGGAAAGGGAGGAGAGTGTCCCTGTTAGAAGAGCCAGTGCAGCAGGATGGGCCCAATGGCCTTTTGCTGCACTGTGGACCTCAGCTGTGATAGCCAGAGTCTCACCTTCAGCTCCTCATCTTCCTCCTGTGTGGCTGGCAGTGTCAGACGCTCTTCAGAAACACACTCCAACAGATCATCAGGGCCAGGGGCCTGGTAGGAGCCAGACATCGAGGAGATGTTGTCTGTGCTGAGCTGAGAGGATGCCATTGACATCACTGACTGCACCAGACTGCTGCTGCCATCTGAGAGACACAGAGAGAACAGAGAGTGGGAGAGAAAAAAGGGGGAGAAAAAGAGAGGGAGAACAGAGAGTGGGAGAGAAAAAAGGGGGAGAAAAAGAGAGGGAGAACAGAGAGTGGGAGAGAAAAAAGGGGGAGAAAAAGAGAGGGAGAACAGAGAGAGGGAGAACAGAGAAAGGGAGCGAACAAAGGGGGGGGAGAGAGAGGGAGGGAGAGGAGAAACAGACAGTCAAAGAGACACAGGCAGAGACAATGCAGGATCAAGGCACTCAGAGAAAAGGAAATATTCAGAAACACAACCAGCAATGCCTGGCCATGGAGGGTAGGAACAGGGTCACCATCTGGGGGTGGGGGAGATACAGAGATACTGTGTGTACACTGCGGGGGGAGATACTCTGTACACGGTGGAGGTAGATACTCTGTGTACACTGTGGGGGGAGATACTCTGTGTACACTGGGGGGGAGATACTCTGTGTACACTGAGGGGGGGGGAGATACTCTGTGTACACTGGGGGGGGAGATACTCTGTGTACACTGGGGGGGAGATACTCTGTGTACACTGGGGGGAGATACTCTGTGTACACTGAGAGGGGGGGGAGATACTCTGTGTACACTGGGGGGGAGATACTCTGTGTACACGGAGGGTGGGAGGGGGAGATACTCTGTGTAAACTGGGGGGGGAGATACTCAGTGTACACTGGGGGGGGAGATACTCTGTGTACACTGAGGGGGGGGGGAAGATACTCTGTGTACACTGGGGGGGAGATACTCTGTGTACACTGGGGGGGAGATACTCTGTGTACACGGAGGGTGGGAGGGGGAGATACTCTGTGTAAACTGGGGGGGGAGATACTCAGTGTACACTGAGGGGGGAGATACTCTGTGTACACTGAGGGGGGGGGAAGATACTCTGTGTACACTGGGGGGGAGATACTCTGTGTACACGGAGGGTGGGAGGGGGAGATACTCTGTGTAAACTGGGGGGGGGGAGATACTCTGTGTACACTGGGGGTGGGAGGGGGAGATACTCTGTGTACACTGAGGGTGGGGAGATACTCTGTGTACAGTGAAGGGGGAGATACTCTGTGTACACTGGGGGGGAGATACTCTGTGTACACTGGGGGGGAGATACTCTGTGTACACTGGGGGTGGGAGGGGGAGATACTCTATGGTACACTGAGGATGGTAGGAGGAGATACTCTGTGTATACTGAGGGGGGGGAGATACTCTGTAACTGGGGGGTGGGGAACTGAGACACTCTGTGTACACAAAGAAATAGTAGAAAGTAATATAACAAAGAAAATTTACAGCTCAGGAACAGGCCCTTCGGCCCTCCAAGCCTGAGCTGATCCAACTGTACTGTCTAAACCTATCGCCCAATTCCTAACCATCTGTATCCCTCTGCTCCCCACCTACTCATCCATCTGTCCAGACGCACCTTAAATGAATCTCCCGGGCCTGCCTCTACCACCTCTGCTGGCAACGCGTTCCAAACGCCCACCACCCTCTGTGTGAAGTACTTGCTGCGTGTATCCCCCTTAAACTTTCCACCCCTCACCTTGAAAGTGTGACCTCTCGTTATTGAATCCCTCACCCTGGGAAAAAGCTCGTCTCTATCCACCCTGTCTATGCCCTTCATGATTTTGTAAACCTCAATCAGGTCCCCCCTCAATTTCCTTTTTTCTAATGAAAACAAACCTAACCTACTCAACCTCTCTTCATAGCTAGTACCTTCCAGACCAGGCAACATCCTTGTAAACCTTCTCTGTACCCTCTCCATAATGTCCACATCCTTTTGTTAATGCGGCGATCAGGACTGTACACAGTATTCTAAATGCGGCCGAACCAATGTCTCGTACAATTTTAACATGACTTGCCAGCTCTTATACTCAATATCCCGTCCAATGAAGGCAAGCATACAATATACCTTCTTGACCACTCTATCCACCTGTGCAGCAACCTTCAGGATACAATGGACCTGCACTCCCAGATCTCTCTGCTCATCAACTTTTCCCAAGGCTCTTCCATTTACAGTGTAGTTCACTCTAGAATTAGACTTCCCAAAATGCATCACCTCACATTTGTCTGGATTGAACTCCACCTGCCACTTTTCCACCCGACTCTCCAGTCTATCTATATCCTCCTGTATTCTCTGACAGTCCCTTATGCTTTCTGATCCTCCACCAATCTTTGTGTCATCTGCAAACTTGATCAGACCAACAGTGCCCTCTTCCAGATCATTTATGTATATTACAAACAACAGTGGCCCCAACACTGACCCCTGGGGAACACCACTGGTCACCTTTCTCCATTTCAAGAAACTCCCTTCAGCTACTACTTTCTGTCTCCTGTTGCTCAACCAGTTCTTTTTCCACCTGCTAGAACACCCTGCACACCATGTGACTTCACTTTTTTCATTAGTTTACCATGGGGAACCTTATCAAACACCTTACTAAAGTCCATGTATATGACATCAACAGTCCTTCCTTCATCTATCAACTTGGTCACTTCCTCAAAGAACTCGATTAAGTTGGTAAGGCACAATCTCCCCCACACAAAACCATGTTGCCTATCACTGATAAGCCCATTCTTTTCCAAATATAAATAGATTTTATCCCTCAGGACCTTCTGTAGCAACTTTCCCACCACCAACATCAGGCTCACTGGTCTGTAGTTACCCGGAATATCCCTACTACCCTTCTTGTACAGGGGGACAACATTAGCAATTCTCCAGTCCTCCGGCACCTCACCTGTATTTAAGGATGCCACAAAGATATCTGTCAGGGCTCCAGCTATTTCCTCTCTCACCTCCCTCAGCAACATGGGATAGATCCCATCCGGTCCTGGGGATTTGTCCACCCTAATATCCTTAAGCCTACCTAACACATCTTCCCTAATTATGTCAACATGATCCAGAGTAAACAAACTTCTGTCTCTAATCTCAACATTCATCATGTCCCTCTCCTCAGTGAACACTGATGCAAAGTAATCATTCAGAATCTCACCCATTCTCTCAGGTCCAATACACAACCTTCCTCCATTGTCCTTTAGTGAACCAGCCCTTTCTCTGGTTACTGTCTTGCTTCTTATCTAAGAATAAAATGCCTTGGGATTCTCCTTAATTGGGAGAGAACGATTTGGAATGGAATTTTGGGAGTGAATCCTCAGGGACACAGACTCCCTCTTCCTCAGGGGCTCTGACTGTGAGACCCAGGACAGACATTCATGTGCTTTTGGGGCACGGATGGCGAGGGAGGGGGCGTCTCTGGAATAGACACTGATTTCAACTCACTGTATGCACGTGTGAATGGGACAAACAAACAACCTTTATCCAACAGTAGGTAGGGCAGCTTCTCATTTCCACCTTCATACGCTGTGATCCACTCCCCCCATCCCAATAATCATCCCCCAGTAACCCCCCACCCATTCCCATCTCTCACCCCCAATTGTGTCTGACTCTTCTGATCTGCAGTAGATAAAAAGCAGCAAGAACAGCAACCTCTCATCCCAGGAATTTGCTTAGTGAACATTCACTGAATTGCTTCCTGCATGTTAAGATCCATCTGTCAGGACACTGATCTGTACTGTACTCAGTCCACCAGATGTGCCCTCTTTAACTGGAGCAGAACCTCCCTTCTCAATTCCCCTCACAATAAAACATTACATTCACTTTGCTTTCCTGATGAGTTGCTGGATCTGCAGACTAACCTTCAGTGATTCATGCAATCGGACCTCCCTCCGAGACTCTGCGCCCTCTCACTGTTTAAATAAGCAGCTTCCTCTTTACTCATTCGGCCCAAAATGTCACATTTTCCCACGTTATGCTACATCTTTCCCCACTCACCTATTTATATCTTTTGGAAAGCACCTTAAGCCCACTCCACAGCTGGCTCTCCTACCTTGTGCCAGTCCTGAACCCTTGCAGTGGAGTTGGGTTGGATTACCTTCAGGTGATGTAATGGTGGAGGACAGTGGTGTGCCGGTACATGAAGACTGGTCGACAGCTCCAGATGATGACAGGGTCACATTCTCACTCTCAGGAGTAGCACTCGAACCCTGAGTAACAACAGGCCCAGCTCAGGGAACGTGTATCTGAGACACTCAAATGGAACAAGCCTAACTCCACTTTCAACTCCCTGCTAAACTCTCTCCAAAAGACAACTCCTTTAGTCAGGATCACTGTCTTTACTCTGGGGTTAAAGTGGCCCTTGTTTAAATTTGTTTATGGATGTGAAAGGGTTAAAACGGAGGAGTGCCAAATGTCCCCAGCCTCCTGCATTGTGCTGATACCACAGTGGCTCCGGGAGGATCAGCTGACTATCCGTACGTGACCTTCAAACCGAGGGGCTGGGAGTCACGTACTTCAGCCCAATGTGGTCGGTGTGGGAGTTCAACTTCTTTTTAATTGATATAAATAGGAACTAAATTACATTCCTATTGTCATGGCTATTCCTCGGAAAATCTGTGCCAATATTCCTTCAAGTACTAAGACTGTGAAGGATTGTGAAAAATGATCTTATTTCAAGTTATGTGGATATACCTGGAAGGTTTATTTAAATAGAGGAGAGGTTACTGTGTACATTGAAGATTTCATTTCAAAACACGTTTTTCTTAGTATCACTCAACTGGTGGGACGTCTGTGCTTTGATATGGACCCAGCTTCTGAACAGGGACGGCCTGAGGGAGGCTGGTGTTTTATTGAACAGGGACGGGCTGAGGGAGGGTGGTGTTTTATTGAACAGGGTCGGGCTGAGGGAGAGTGGTGTTTTATTGAACAGGGACGGGCTGAGGGAGGGTGGTGTTTTATTGAACAGGGTCGGGCTGAGGGAGGGTGGTGTTTTATTGAACAGGGACAGGATGGGGGAGGGTGGTGTTTTATTGAACAGGGACAGGCTGAGGGAGGGTGGTGTTTTATTGAACAGGGACGGCCTGAGGGAGGGTGGTGTTTTATTGAACAGGGTCGGGCTGAGGGAGGGTGGTGTTTTATTGAACAGGGACAGGATGGGGGAGGGTGGTGTTTTATTGAACAGGGTCGGGCTGAGGGAGGGTGGTGTTTTATTGAACAGGGACGGGCTGGGGGAGGGTGGTGTTTTATTGAACAGGGACAGGCTGAGGGAGGGTGGTGTTTATTGAACAGGGTCGGGCTGAGGGAGGGTGGTGTTTTATTGAACAGGGACAGGCTGAGGGAGGGTGGTGTTTTATTGAACAGGGACGGGCTGAGGGAGGGTGGTGTTTTATTGAACAGGGACAGGCTGAGGGAGGGTGGTGTTTACTGAACAGGGACGGGCTGAGGGAGGGTGGTGTTTATTGAACAGGGACAGGCTGAGGGAGGGTGGTGTTTATTGAACAGGGATGGGCTGAGGGAGGGTGGTGTTTTATTGAACAGGGACGGGCTGAGGGAGGGTGGTGTTTTATTGCACAGGGACAGGCTGAGGGAGGCTGGTGTTTATTGAACAGGGATGGGCTGAGGGTGGGTGGTGTTTTATTGAACAGGGACGGGCTGAGGGAGGGTGGTGTTTATTGAACAGGGACGGGCTGAGGGAGGGTGGTGTTTATTGAACAGGGACGGGCTGAGGGAGGGTGGTGTTTATTGAACAGGGACAGGCTGAGGGAGGGTGGTGTTTATTGAACAGGGACGGGCTGAGGGAGGGTGGTGTTTATTGAACAGGGACGGGCTGAGGGAGGGTGGTGTTTATTGAACAGGGACGGGCTGAGGGAGGGTGGTGTTTATTGAACAGGGTGGGGCTGAGGGAGGGTGGTGTTTTATTGAACAGGAACAGGCTGAGGGAGGGTGGTGTTTATTGAACAGGGACGGGCTGAGGGAGGGTGGTGTTTATTGAACAGGGACGGGCTCAGGGAGGGTGGTGTTTATTGAACAGGGACAGGCTGAGGGAGGGTGGTGTTTACTGAACAGGGACGGGCTGAGGGAGGCTGGTGTTTATTGAACAGGGACGGACTGAGGGAGGGTGGTGTTTATTGAACAGGGACAGGCTGAGGGAGGGTGGTGTTTATTGAACAGGGACGGGCTGAGGGAGGGTGGTGTTTATTGAACAGGGACGGGCTGAGGGAGGGTGGTGTTTATTGAACAGGGACAGGCTGAGGGAGGGTGGTGTTTATTGAACAGGGACGGGCTGAGGGAGGGTGGTGTTTTATTGAACAGGGACGGGCTGAGGGAGGGTGGTGTTTTATTGAACAGGGTCGGGCTGAGGGTGCGTGGTGTTTATTGAACAGGGTCGGGCTGAGGGAGGGTGGTGTTTTATTGAACAGGGTCGGGCTGAGGGTGCGTGGCGTTTATTGAACAGGGACGGACTGAGGGAGGGTGGTGTTTATTGAACAGGGTCGGGCTGAGGGAGGGTGGTGTTTATTGAACAGGGACGGGCTGAGGGAGGGTGGTGTTTATTGAACAGGGACGGGCTGAGGGAGGGTGGTGTTTATTGAACAGGGACGGGCTGAGGGAGGGTGGTGTTTATTGAACAGGAACGGGCTGAGGGAAGGTGGTGTTTTATTGAGCAGGGACGGGCTGAGGGTGCGTGGTGTTTATTGAACAGGGACAGCTTGGGGGAGGGTGGTGTTTTATTGAACAGGGACAGCTTGGGGGAGGGTGGTGTCTATTGAGCAGGGACAGGCTGAGGGAGGGTGGTGTTTATTGAACAGGGACAGGCTGAGGGAGGGTGGTGTTTTATTGAGCAGGGACGGGCTGAGGGAAGGTGGTGTTTTATTGAGCAGGGACGGGCTGGGGGAGGGTGGTGTTTTATTGAGCAGGGACGGGCTGGGGGAGGGTGGTGTTTATTGAACAGGGACAGGCTGAGGGAGGTGGTGTTTTATTGCACAGGGACGGGCTGAGGGAGGCTGGTGTTTATTGAACAGGGATGGGCTGAGGGAGGGTGGTGTTTATTGAACAGGGACGGGCTGAGGGAGGGTGGTGTTTATTGAACAGGGACAGGCTGAGGGAGGGTGGTGTTTTATTGAACAGGGACGGGCTGAGGGAAGGTGGTGTTTTATTGAGCAGGGACGGGCTGGGGGAGGGTGGTGTTTATTGAGCAGGGACGGGCTGAGGGAGGGTGGTGTTTTATTGAGCAGGGACGGGCTGAGGGAAGGTGGTGTTTTATTGAACAGGGACAGGCTGAGGGAGGGTGGTGTTTTATTGAACAGGGACAGCTTGGGGGAGGGTGGTGTTTTATTGAACAGGGACGGGCTGAGGGAGGGTGGTGTTTTATTGAACAGGGACAGGCTGAGGGAGGGTGGTGTTTATTGAGCAGGGACGGACTGAGGGAGGGTGGTGTTTATTGAACAGGGTCGGGCTGAGGGAGGGTGGTGTTTATTGAACAGGGACAGCTTGGGGGAGGGTGGTGTTTATTGAACAGGGACGGGCTGAGGGAGGGTGGTGTTTATTGAACAGGGACAGGCTGAGGGAGGGTGGTGTTTATTGAGCAGGGACGGACTGAGGGAGGGTGGTGTTTTATTGAACAGGGACGGGCTGAGGGAGGGTGGTGTTTATTGAGCAGGGACGGACTGAGGGAAGGTGGTGTTTTATTGAACAGGGACAGGCTGAGGGAGGGTGGTGATTATTGAGCAGGGACGGACTGAGGGAGGGTGGTGATTATTGAGCAGGGACGGACTGAGGGAGGGTGGTGATTATTGAGCAGGAACGGGCTGAGGGAGGTGGTGATTTATTGAACAGGGACGGGCTGAGGGAGGGTGGTGTGTATTGAACAGGGATGGACTGAGGGTGGGTGGTGTTTTATTGAACAGGGACAGGCTGAGGGAGGGTCGTGTTTTATTGAACAGGGACGGGCTGAGGGTGGGTCGTGTTTTATTGAACAGGGACGGGCTGAGGGAGGGTGGTGTTTATTGAACAGGAACAGGCTGGGGGAGAGTGGTATTTTATTGAACAGGGACAGGCTGAGGGAGGGTGGTGTTTATTGAACAGGGACGGGCTGAGGGTGCGTGGTGTTTATTGAACAGGGACAGGCTGGGGGAGGGTCGTGTTTATTGAACAGGAACAGGCTGGGGGAGAGTGGTATTTTATTGAACAGGGACGGGCTGAGGGAGGGTGGTGTTTTATTGAACAGGGACAGGCTGGGGGAGGGTCGTGTTTTATTGAACAGGGACGGGCTGAGGGTGGGTGGTGTTTATTGAGCAGGGACGGGCTGAGGGAGGGTGGTGTTTATTGAGCAGTGTGTGAGGAAGGGCTGCTAAGAACAAGCTGCTCATTTATGAAAATAAACCTGTTGTTCATTTCAGGGTGAAACTTGCTGTTCTTTTGAAAGTGATGAAAGGAACACCTCCAGATTGAATCTCGGAACAAGCGGTCTGCTAGATTTCCAAGAGAGCCATGTGAGATTATTGACTTGACCAAACCTGCCAGAACATCAGAGCAACTGATTCAGAACATCCTCAACTTTATCCTCTTCCTTCAAAGCAACATATTGACAAATGGTTTTTTTTTACCAGGAAGCCGACCTCTCCAGGAAAATCAAGTAGCTTTCTCTTTTCCTGGTGTGTGTTGGTGTGTCAGTGTGCGTGTGTGTCAGTGTGCGTGTGTGTCAGTGTGCGTGTGTGTCAGGGTGCGTGTGTGTCAGGGTGCGTGTGTGTCAGGGTGTGTGTGTCGGTGAGTGTGTGTGTTTGTGTCGGGTATGGGTGTGTGTGTCGGTGAGTGTGTGTGTTTGTGTCGGGTATGGGTGTGTGTGTCAGGTATGGGTGTGTGTGTCGGTGAGTGTGTGTGTGTCGGGTATGGGTGTGTGTGTCAGTGAGTGTGTGTGTGTGTGTGTGTTGGGATGTGTGTGCCTGTGTCCGGGTGTGTGTGTGTGTGTGTCCGGCTGTGTGCTGGTGTATGTGTGTCGGGTAGGGGTATGTGTGTCGGGTATGGGTGTGTGTGTGTGTGCATGTGTCCGGGTGCGAGTGCGTGTGTGTGTCCAGGTGGGTGTTGGTGTATGTGTGTCGGTGTGTATGTATGTGTGTGTGTGTGTGTGTGTGTGTGTTTTGGTGTGTGTGTATGTGTCCAGGGGTGTGTGTGTGTGTGTGTGTGTTGGGGTGTGTCCCCAGGGGTGTGTGTGTGTGTGTGTGTGTGTGTTGGGGTTTGTGTGTCGTGGTGTGTGTGTGTGTCCGGGTGTGTGTGTGTCCGGGTGTGTGTGCGTCCGGGTGTGTGTGTGTGTGTGAGTGTCCATGTGTGTGTGTGTGTGTGTGTGTGTCCAGGAGTGTGTGTGTGTCCGGGTGTGTGTGTGTGTGTGTGTCCGTCCAGGAGTGTGTGTGTGTGTGTCTGTCTATGTGTTTGTCCAGGGGTGTGTGTGTCTGGGTGTTTGTGTTTGTGTGTGTGTTGGGGTGTGTGTGTGTGGGTGTGTTGGGGTAGTGTGCGTGTGTGTTGGGTGTGTGTGCATGTGTCCGGGTGTGTGTATGTGTGTGTCCGGGTGGGTGTTGGTGTATGTGTGTCGGTGTGTATGTATGTGTGTGTGTGTGTGTGTTTTGGTGTGTGTGTGTCGGTGTGTGTGTATGTGTCGGTGTGTGTGTGTGTGTCCGGGTGTGTGTATCGTGGTGTGTGTGTGTCCGTGTTTGTGTGTGTTGGGGTGTGTGTGTGTCTGTGTGTGTTGGGGTGTGTGTGTCGTGGTGTGTGTGTGTGTGTGTGTCCCCGGGTGTGTGTGTGTGTGTCCAGGGGTGTGTGTGTGTGTGTGTGTTTGTGTGTCCAGGGGTGTGTGTGTGTGTGTGTGTGTGTCCAGGGGTGTGTGTGTGTGTGTGTGTGTGTGTGTGTGTGTGTTTGTGTGTCCAGGTGTGTGTGTGTGTGTGTGTGTGTGTGTCGGTGTGTGTGTGTTTGTGTGTCCAGGGGGGTGTGTGTTTGTGTGTCCAGGGGGGTGTGTGTTTGTGTGTGTGTGTCGGTGTGTGTATGTGTGTGTGTTGGGGTGTGTGTGTCCAGGTGTGTGTGTGTTTGTGTGTGTTTTGGGGTGTGTGTGTGTCCGGGAGTGTGTGTGTGTGTGTGTGTGTCAGGAAGTGTGTGTGTGTGTGTGTCCGGGAGTGTGTGTATGTTGGGGTGTGTGTCCGTGTCTGGGTATGTGTGTCCAGGTGTGTGTGTTTGTGTGTTGGGGTGAGTGTGTTGTGGTGTGTGTGTGTCCGTGTGTGTGTGTGTGTGTGTGTCGGGTATGGGTGTGTGTCGGTGAGTGGTTGTTGGTGTGTGTGTGTGTCCGGGTGAATATTTGTCTGTGTCGGTGTCTATATGTGTGTGTGTGTCCGGGTATGTGTTGGTGTAGGTGTGTCAGGGTGTGTGTTTGTGTCGGTGTGTGTGTGTGTGTTGGGGTGTCTGTGTATGTGTCTGGGTGTGTGTGTGTGTGTGCGCGTGCGCGCATGTATTGGGGCGTGTGTCCGTGTGTGTGTGTTGGGGAGTGTGTCCGGGTGTGTGTGTGTGTGTGTCCGGGTGTGTGTTTATGTGTTGGGGTGTGTGTGTGTGTATGCATGTGTGTTGGGGTGTGTGTTTATGTGTTGGGGTGTGTGTGTGTGTGCATGTGTTGGGGTGTGTGTGTGTATATGCGTGTGTATTGGGGTGTGTGTGTGTCCGGGTGTGTGTGTCGTGGTGTGTGTGCCTGGGTGTGTGTGTGGGTGTGTTGGGGGGTGTGTGTGTCCTGGTGTGTGTGTGTCCGGGTGTGTGTGTGTGTGTGTGTGTGTGTTGGGGTGTGTGTGTGTGTTGGGGTGTGTGTGTGTTGGGTTGTGTGTGCCCGGGTATGTGTGTTTGTGTGTTGGGGTGTGTGTGTGTTGGTATGTGTGTGTGTGTGTTGGGGTGTGTGTGCCCGGGTATGTGTGTTGGTGTGTGTGTGTGTGCGTGTTGGGGTGTGTGCGTGTGTTGGGGTGCGTGTGTGTGTTTGTGTGTTGGGGTGTTTGTGTGTTGGGGTGTGTGTGTGTGTGTGTTGGGGTGTGTGTGTTTGTGTGTTGGGGTGTGTGTGTGTGTTGGGGTGTGTATGTTTGTGTGTTGGGGTGTGTGTTTGTGTGTTGGGGTGTGTGTGTGTTGGGGTGTGTGTGTGTGTTGGGGTGTGTGTGTTTGTGTGTTGGGGTGTGTGTGTGTTGGGGTGTGTTGGGGTGTGTGTGTTTGTGTGTTGGGGTGTGTGTGTGTTGGGGTGTGTGTTTGTGTGTTGGGGTGTGTGTGTGTTGGGGTGTGTGTTTGTGTGTTGGGGTGGGTGTGTGTTGGGGTGTGTGTTTGTGTGTTGGGGTGTGTGTGTTGGGGTGTGTGTGCCCGGGTATGTGTGTTTGTGTGTTGGGGTGTGTGTGTGTTGGTATGTGTGTGTGTGTGTTGGGGTGTGTGTGCCCGGGTATGTGTGTTGGTGTGTGTGTGTGTGCGTGTTGGGGTGTGTGCGTGTGTTGGGGTGCGTGTGTGTGTTTGTGTGTTGGGGTGTTTGTGTGTTGGGGTGTGTGTGTGTGTGTGTGTTGGGGTGTGTGTGTTTGTGTGTTGGGGTGTGTGTGTGTGTTGGGGTGTGTATGTTTGTGTGTTGGGGTGTGTGTTTGTGTGTTGGGGTGTGTGTGTGTTGGGGTGTGTGTGTGTGTTGGGGTGTGTGTGTTTGTGTGTTGGGGTGTGTGTGTGTTGGGGTGTGTTGGGGTGTGTTTGTGTGTTGGGGTGTGTGTGTTTGTGTGTTGGGGTGTGTGTGTGTTGGGGTGTGTGTTTGTGTGTTGGGGTGTGTGTGTGTTGGGGTGTGTGTTTGTGTGTTGGGGTGGGTGTGTGTTGGGGTGTGTGTTTGTGTGTTGGGGTGTGTGTGTTGGGGTGTGTGTGTGTTGGGGTGTGTGTGTGTGTTGGGGTGTGTGTGTTTGTGTGTTTGGGTGAGTGTGTTGTGGTGTGTGTGTGTCCGTGTGTGTGTGTCGGGTATGGGTGTGTGTCGGTGAGTGGTTGTCGGTGTGTGTGTGTGTCCGGGTGTGTATTTGTCTGTGTCGGTGTCTATATGTGTGTCCGGGTATGTGTTGGTGTATGTGTGTCAGGGTGTGTGTTTGTGTCGGTGTGTGTGTGTGTTGGGGTGTGTGTGTATGTGTCTGGGTGTGTGTGTGTGTGTGTGTGCGCGTGCGCGCATGTGTTGGGGCGTGTGTCCGTGTGTGTGTCCGGGTGTGTGTGTGTCCGGGTGTGTGTTTATGTGTTGGGGTGTGTGTGTGTGTATGCATGTGTGTTGGGGTGTGTGTTTATGTGTTGGGGTGTGTGTGTGTGTGCGTGTATTGGGGTGTGTGTGTGTATATGCGTGTGTATTGGGGTGTGTGTGTGTCCGGGTGTGTGTGTCGTGGTGTTTGTGCCTGGGTGCGTGTGTGGGTGTGTTGGGGGGGTGCGTGTGTGTCTGTGTGTGTGTGTCTGTGTGTGTGTTGGGGTGTGTGCGCCCGGGTATGTGTGTTTGTGTGTTGGGGTGTGTGTGTTGGTATGTGTGTGTGTGTGTGTTGGGGTGTGTGTGCCCGGGTATGTGTGTTGGGGTGTGTGTGTGTTGGTATGTGTGTGTGTGTGTTGGTGTGTGTCCGGGTGTGTGTGTGTTGGGGTGTGTGCGTGTTGGGGTGTGTGTGTGTGTGTGTGTGTGTGTGTTGGGGTGTGTGTGTGTGTTTGTGTGTTGGGGTGTGCGTGTGTGTTGGGGTGTGCGTGTTTGTGTGTTGGGGTGTGCGTGTGTGTTGGTGTGTGTGTGTTTGTGTGTTGGGGTGTGTGTGTGTTGGGGTGTGTGTTTGTGTGTTGGGGTGTGTGTGTGTTGGGGTGTGTGTGTTTGTGTGTTGGGGTGTGTGTTTGTGTGTTGGGGTGTGTGTGTGTGTTGGGGTGTGTGTGTGTGTGTTGGGGTGTGTGTGTGTGTGTTGGGGTGTGTGTGTGTGTGTTGGGGTGTGTGTGTGTGTTGGGGTGTGGGTGTGTGTTTGTGTGTTGGGGTGTGTGTGTTTGTGTGTTGGGGTGTGTGCGTGTTGGTGTGTGTGTGTGTGTTGGTGTGTGTTTGTGTGTTGGGGTGTGTGTGTTTGTGTGTTGGGGTGTGTGTGTGTTGGGGTGTGTGTTTGTGTGTTGGGGTGTGTGTGTGTTGGGGTGTGTGTGTTTGTTGGGGTGTGTGTGTTTGTGTGTTGGGGTGTGTGTGCGTGTTTGTGTATTGGGGTGTGTGTGTGTTGGGGTGTGTGTGTGTGTTGGGGTGTGTGTGTGTGTTGGGGTGTGTGTGTTTGTGTGTTGGGGTGTGTGTGTTTGTGTGTTGGGGTGTGTGTGTGTGTTTGTGTATTGGGGTGTGTGTGTGTTGGGGTGTGTGTGTGTGTTGGGGTGTGTGTGTTTGTGTGTTGGGGTGTGTGCGTGTTGGGGTGTGTTGGGGTGTGTGTGTTGGGGTGTGTTGGGGTGTGTGTGTGTTGGGGTGTGTGTGTGTTGGGGTGTGTGCGTGTTGGGGTGTGTGCGTGTTGGGGTGTGTGCGTGTTGGGGTGTGTGCGTGTTGGGGTGTGTGTGTGTTGGGGTGTGTGTGTGTGTTGGGGTGTGTGTGTGTGTTGGGGTGTGTGTGTTTGTGTGTTGGGGTGTGTGTGTGTGTTGGGGTGTGTGTGTTTGTGTGTTGGGGTGTGTGCGTGTTGGGGTGTGTTGGGGTGTGTGTGTGTTGGGGTGTGTGCGTGTTGGGGTGTGTGTGTGTTGGGGTGTGTGTGTGTTGGGGTGTGTGTGTGTTGGGGTGTGTGTGTGTTGGGGTGTGTGTGTGTTTGTGTATTGGGGTGTGTGTGTGTTGGGGTGTGTGTGTGTGTTGGGGTGTGTGCGTGTTGGGGTGTGTTGGGGTGTGTGTGTGTTGGGGTGTGTGTGTGTTGGGGTGTGTGTGTGTTGGGGTGTGTGTGTGTTGGGGTGTGTGTGTGTTTGTGTGTTGGGGTGTGTGTGTGTTGGGGTGTGTGTGTGTTGGGGTGTGTGTGTGTGTTTGTGTGTTGGGGTGTGTGTGTGTTGGGGTGTGTGTGTGTTGGGGTGTGTGTGTGTTGGGGTGTGTGCGTGTTGGGGTGTGTGCGTGTTGGGGTGTGTGCGTGTTGGGGTGTGTGCGTGTTGGGGTGTGTGCGTGTTGGGGTGTGTGTGTGTTGGGGTGTGTGTGTGTTGGGGTGTGTGTGTGTTGGGGTGTGTGTGTGTTGGGGTGTGTGTGTGTTGGGGTGTGTGTGTGTGTTTGTGTATTGGGGTGTGTGTGTGTTGGGGTGTGTGTGTGTGTTTGTGTATTGGGGTGTGTGTGTGTTGGGGTGTGTGTGTGTGTTTGTGTATTGGGGTGTGTGTGTGTTGGGGTGTGTGTGTGTGTTGGGGTGTGTGTGTGTTGGGGTGTGTGCGTGTTGGGGTGTGTTGGGGTGTGTGTGTGTTGGGGTGTGTGTGTGTTGGGGTGTGTGTGTGTTGGGGTGTGTGTGTGTGTTGGGGTGTGTGCGTGTTGGGGTGTGTGTGTGTTGGGGTGTGTGCGTGTGTTGGGGTGTGTGTGTGTGTGTGTGTGTGTGTTGGGGTGTGTGCGTGTTGGGGTGTGTGCGTGTGTGTTGTGTGTTGGGGTGTGTGTGTGTGTGTGTGTTGGGGTGTGTGCGTGTTGGGGTGTGTGCGTGTTGGGGTGTGTGCGTGTTGGGGTGTGTTGGGGGGTGTGTGTGTTGGGGTGTGTTGGGGTGTGTGTGTGTTGGGGTGTGTGCGTGTTGGGGTGTGTGCGTGTTGGGGTGTGTGCGTGTTGGGGTGTGTGTGTGTTGGGGTGTGTGTGTGTGTGTGTGTGTGTTGGGGTGTGTGTGTGTTGGGGTGTGTGTGTGTGTGTTGGGGTGTGTGTGTGTTGGGGTGTGTGTGTGTTGGGGTGTGTGTGTGTTGGGGTGTGTGTGTGTTGGGGTGTGTGTGTGTGTGTGTGTTGGGGTGTGTGCGTGTTGGGGTGTGTGTGTGTTGGGGTGTGTGTGCGTGTGTGTGTGTGTGTTGGGGTGTGTGTGTGTTGGTGTGTGTGTGTGTTGGGGTGTGTGTGTGTTGGGGTGTGTGTGTGTTGGGGTGTGTGTGTGTTGGGGTGTGTGTGTGTTGGGGTGTGTGTGTGTTGGGGTGTGTGTGTGTGTGTTGGGGTGTGTGTGTGTTGGGGTGTGTGTGTGTTGGGGTGTGTGCGTGTTGGGGTGTGTGCGTGTTGGGGTGTGTGCGTGTTGGGGTGTGTGCGTGTTGGGGTGTGTTGGGGTGTGTGTGTGTTGGGGTGTGTGTGTGTTAGGGTGTGTGTGGTGGGGTGTGTGTGTGTTGGGGTGTGTGTGTGTGTGTTGGGGTGTGTGTGTGTTGGGGTGTGTGTGTGTGTTGGGGTGTGTGTGTGTTGGGGTGTGTGTGTGTTGGGGTGTGTGTGTGTTGGGGTGTGTGTGTTGGGGTGTGTGTGTGTTGGGGTGTGTGTGTGTTGGGGTGTGTTGGGGTGTGGGTGTGTTGGGGTGTGTGTGTGTTGGGGTGTGTGTGTGTTGGGGTGTGTGTGTGTGTGTTGGGGTGTGTGTGTGTTGGGGTGTGTGTGTGTTGGGGTGTGTGTGTGTTGGGGTGTTTGTGTGTTGGGGTGTTTGTGTGTTGGGGTGTGTGTGTGTTGGGGTGTGTGTGTGTTGGGGTGTGTGCGTGTTGGGGTGTGTGCGTGTTGGGGTGTGTGCGTGTTGGGGTGTGTTGGGGTGTGTGTGTGTTGGGGTGTGTGTGTGTGTGTGTTGGGGTGTGTGTGTGTTGGGGTGTGTGTGTGTTGGGGTGTGTGTGTGTTGGGGTGTGTGTGTGTTGGGGTGTGTGTGTGTTGGGGTGTGTGCATGTTGGGGTGTGTGTGTGTGTGTGTTGGGGTGTGTGTTGGGGTGTGTGTGTGTTGGGGTGTGTGTGTGTTGGGGTGTGTGTGTGTTGGGGTGTGTGTGTGTTGGGGTGGGTGTGTGTGTGTTGGGGTGTGTGTGTGTTGGGGTGTGTGTGTGTTGGGGTGTGTGTGTGTTGGGGTGTGTGTGTGTTGGGGTGTGTGTGTGTGTTGGGGTGTGTGTGTGTTGGGGTGTGTGTGTGTTGGGGTGTGTGTGTGTTGGGGTGTGTGTGTGTTGGGGTGTGTGTGTGTTGGGGTGTGTGTGTGTTGGGGTGTGTGTGTGTGTTGGGGTGTGTGTGTGTTGGGGTGTGTGTGTGTTGGGGTGTGTGTGTGTTGGGGTGTGTGTGTGTTGGGGTGTATGTGTTGGGGTGTGTGTGTGTTGGGGTGTGTGTGTGTTGGGGTGTGTGTGTGTTGGGGTGTGTTGGGGTGTGTGTGTGTTGGGGTGTGTGTGTGTTGGGGTGTGTGTGTGTTGGGGTGTGTGTGTGTTGGGGTGTGTGTGTGTTGGGGTGTGTGTGTGTTGGGGTGTGTTGGGGTGTGTGTGTGTTGGGGTGTGTGTGTGTTGGGGTGTGTGTGTGTTGTGTGTGTGTGTTGGGGTGTGTGTGTGTTGGGGTGTGTGTGTGTTGGGGTGTGTGTGTGTTGGGGTGTGTGTGTGTTGGGGTGTGTGTGTGTTGGGGTGTGTGTGTGTTGGGGTGTGTTGGGGTGTGTGTGTGTTGGGGTGTGTGTGTGTTGGGGTGTGTGTGTGTTGGGGTGTGTGTGTTGGGTGTGTGTGTGTGTTGGGGTGTGTGTGTGTTGGGGTGTGTGTGTGTTGGGGTGTGTGTGTGTTGGGGTGTGTGTGTGTTGGGGTGTGTGTGTGTTGGGGAGTGTGTGTGTTGGGGTGTGTGTGTGTTGGGGTGTGTGTGTGTTGGGGTGTGTGTGTGTGTTGGGGTGTGTGTGTGTTGGGGTGTGGGTGTGTTGGGGTGTGTTGGGGTGTGTGTGTTGGGGTGTGTGTGTGTTGGGGTGTGTGTGTGTTGGGGTGTGTGTGTGTTGGGGTGTGTGCGTGTTGGGGTGTGTGCGTGTTGGGGTGTGTTGGGGTGTGTGTGTGTTGGGGTGTGTGTGTGTTGGGGTGTGTTGGGGTGTGTGCGTGTTGGGGTGTGTGCGTGTTGGGGTGTGTGCGTGTTGGGGTGTGTGTGTGTTGGGGTGTGTGTGTTGGGGTGTGTGTGTGTGTGTGTGTGTGTTGGGGTGTGTGTGTGTGTGTTGGGGTGTGTGTGTGTTGGGGTGTGTGTGTGTTGGGGTGTGTGTTGGGGTGTGTGTGTGTGTGTGTTGGGGTGTGTGTGTGTTGGGGTGTGTGTGTGTTGGGGTGTGTGTGTTGGGGTGTGTGTGTGTTGGGGTGTGTGTGTGTGTTGGGGTGTGTGCGTGTTGGGGTGCGTGTGTGTTGGGGTGCGTGTGTGTTGGGGTGTGTGTGTGTTGGGGTGTGTGTGTGTTGGGGTGTGTGTGTGTTGGGGTGTGTGTGTGTTGGGGTGTGTGCGTGTTGGGGTGTGTTGGGGTGTGTGTGTGTTGGGGTGTGTGTGTGTTGGGGTGTGTGTGTGTGTGTTGGGGTGTGTGTGTGTTGGGGTGTGTGTGTGTTGGGGTGTGTGTGTGTTGGGGTGTGTGTGTGTGTGTTGGGGTGTGTGTTGGGGTGTGTGTGTGTTGGGGTGTGTGTGTGTTGGGGTGTGTGTGTGTGTTGGGGTGTGTGTGTGTTGGGGTGTGTGTGTGTTGGGGTGTGTTGGGGTGTGTGTGTGTTGGGGTGTGTGTGTGTTGGGGTGTGTGTGTGTTGGGGTGTGTGTGTGTTGGGGTGTGTGTGTGTTGGGGTGTGTTGGGGTGTGTGTGTGTTGGGGTGTGTGTGTGTTGGGGTGTGTGTGTGTTGGGGTGTGTGTGTGTTGTGTGTGTGTGTTGGGGTGTGTGTGTGTTGGTGTGTGTGTGTGTTGGGGTGTGTGTGTGTTGGGGTGTGTGTGTGTTGGGGTGTGTGTGTGTTGGGGTGTGTGTGTGTTGGGGTGTGTGTGTGTTGGGGTGTGTGTGTGTTGGGGTGTGTGTGTGTTGGGGTGTGTGTGTGTGTTGGGGTGTGTGTGTGTTGGGGTGTGTGTGTGTTGGGGTGTGTGTGTGTTGGGGTGTGTGTGTGTTGGGGTGTGTGTGTGTTGGGATGTGTGTGTGTGTTGGGGTGTGTGTGTGTTGGGGTGTGTGTGTGTTGGGGTGTGTGTGTGTTGGGGTGTGTGTGTGTTGGGGTGTGTGTGTGTTGGGGTGTGTGTGTGTTGGGGTGTGTTGGGGTGTGTGTGTGTTGGGGTGTGTTGGGGTGTGTGTGTGTTGGGGTGTGTGTGTATTGGGGTGTGTGTGTGTTGGGGTGTGTGTGTGTTGGGGTGTGTGTGTGTTGGGGTGTGTGTGTGTTGTGTGTGTGTGTTGGGGTGTGTGTGTGTTGGGGTGTGTGTGTGTTGGGGTGTGTGTGTGTTGGGGTGTGTGTGTGTTGGGGTGTGTTGGGGTGTGTGTGTGTTGGGGTGTGTGTGTGTTGGGGTGTGTGTGTGTTGGGGTGTGTGTGTTGGGTGTGTGTGTGTGTTGGGGTGTGTGTGTGTTGGGGTGTGTGTGTGTTGGGGTGTGTGTGTGTTGGGGTGTGTTGGGGTGTGTGTGTGTTGGGGTGTGTGTGTGTGTTGGGGTGTGTGTGTGTTGGGGTGTGTGTGTGTTGGGGTGTGTGTGTGTTGGGGGGTGTGTGTGTTGGGGTGTGTGTGTGTTGGGGTGTGTGTGTGTTGGGGTGTGTGTGTGTGTGTGTGTTGGGGTGTGTGTGTGTTGGGGTGTGTGTGTGTTGGGGTGTGTGTGTGTTGGGGTGTGTGTGTGTTGGGGTGTGTGTGTGTGTGTTGGGGTGTGTGTGTGTTGGGGTGTGTGTGTGTTGGGGTGTGTGTGTGTTGGGGTGTGTGTGTGTGTGTTGGGGTGTGTGTGTGTTGGGGTGTGTGTGTGTTGGGGTGTGTGTGTGTTGGGGTGTGTGTGTGTGTGTTGGGGTGTGTGTGTGTTGGGGTGTGTGTGTGTTGGGGTGTGTGTGTGTTGGGGTGTGTGTGTGTTGGGGTGTGTTGGGGTGTGTGTGTGTTGGGGTGTGTGTGTGTTGGGGTGTGTGTGTGTTGTGTGTGTGTGTTGGGGTGTGTGTGTGTTGGGGTGTGTGTGTGTTGGGGTGTGTGTGTGTTGGGGTGTGTTGGGGTGTGTGTGTGTTGGGGTGTGTGTGTGTTGGGGTGTGTGTGTGTTGGGGTGTGTGTGTTGGGTGTGTGTGTGTGTTGGGGTGTGTGTGTGTTGGGGTGTGTGTGTGTTGGGGTGTGTGTGTGTTGGGGTGTGTGTGTGTTGGGGTGTGTGTGTGTTGGGGTGTGTGTGTGTTGGGGTGTGTGTGTGTGTTGGGGTGTGTGTGTGTTGGGGTGTGTGTGTGTTGGGGTGTGTGTGTGTTGGGGTGTGTGTGTTGGGGGGTGTGTGTGTTGGGGGGTGTGTGTGTTGGGGTGTGTGTGTGTTGGGGTGTGTGTGTGTGTGTTGGGGTGTGTGTGTGTTGGGGTGTGTGTGTGTTGGGGTGTGTGTGTGTTGGGGTGTGTGTGTGTGTGTTGGGGTGTGTGTGTGTTGGGGTGTGTGTGTGTGTGTTGGGGTGTGTGTGTGTTGGGGTGTGTGTGTGTTGGGGTGTGTGTGTGTTGGGGTGTGTGTGTGTTGGGGTGTGTGTGTGTTGGGGTGTGTGTGTGTGTGTTGGGGTGTGTGTGTGTTGGGGTGTGTGTGTGTTGGGGTGTGTGTGTGTGTGTTGGGGTGTGTGTGTGTTGGGGTGTGTGTGTGTGTGTTGGGGTGTGTGTGTGTTGGGGTGTGTGTGTGTTGGGGTGTGTGTGTGTTGGGGTGTGTGTGTGTTGGGGTGTGTGTGTGTTGGGGTGTGTGTGTGTGTGTTGGGGTGTGTGTGTGTGTGTTGGGGTGTGTGTGTGTTGGGGTGTGTGTGTGTTGGGGTGTGTGTGTGTTGGGGTGTGTGTGTGTGTGTTGGGGTGTGTGTGTGTTGGGGTGTGTGTGTGTTGGGGTGTGTGTGTGTTGGGGTGTGTGTGTGTTGGGGTGTGTTGGGGTGTGTGTGTGTTGGGGTGTGTGTGTGTTGGGGTGTGTTGGGGTGTGTGTGTGTTGGGGTGTGTGTGTGTTGGGGTGTGTGTGTGTTGGGGTGTGTGTGTGTTGGGGTGTGTGTGTGTTGGGGTGTGTGTGTGTGTGTTGGGGTGTGTGTGTGTTGGGGTGTGTGTGTGTTGGGGTGTGTGTGTGTTGAGGTGTGTGTGTGTTGGGGTGTGTGTGTGTTGGGGTGTGTGTGTTGGGGTGTGTGTGTGTTGGGGTGTGTGTGTGTTGGGGTGTGTGTGTGTTGGGGTGTGTGTGTGTTGGGGTGTGTGTGTGTTGGGGTGTGTGTGTGTGTTGGGGTGTGTGTGTGTTGGGGTGTGTGTGTGTTGGGGTGTGTGTGTGTTGGGGTGTGTGTGTGTTGGGGTGTGTGTGTGTGTGTTGGGGTGTGTGTGTGTTGGGGTGTGTGTGTGTTGGGGTGTGTGTGTGTGTGTTGGGGTGTGTGTGTGTTGGGGTGTGTGTGTGTTGGGGTGTGTGTGTGTTGGGGTGTGTGTGTGTTGGGGTGTGTGTGTTGGGGTGTGTGTGTGTTGGGGTGTGTGTGTGTTGGGGTGTGTGTGTGTTGGGGTGTGTGTGTGTTGGGGTGTGTGTGTTGGGGTGTGTGTGTGTTGGGGGGTGTGTGTGTTGGGGGGTGTGTGTGTGTTGGGGGGTGTGTGTGTTGGGGTGTGTGTGTGTTGGGGTGTGTGTGTGTTGGGGTGTGTGTGTGTTGGGGTGTGTGTGTGTTGGGGTGTGTGTGTGTTGGGGTGTGTGTGTGTTGGGGTGTGTGTGTGTTGGGGTGTGTGTGTGTGTGTTGGGGTGTGTGTGTGTTGGGGTGTGTGTGTGTTGGGGTGTGTGTGTGTTGGGGTGTGTGTGTGTTGGGGTGTGTGTGTGTTGGGGTGTGTGTGTTGGGGTGTGTGTGTGTTGGGGTGTGTGTGTGTTGGGGGGTGTGTGTGTGTTGGGGGGTGTGTGTGTTGGGGTGTGTGTGTGTTGGGGTGTGTGTGTGTTGGGGTGTGTGTGTGTTGGGGTGTGTGTGTGTTGGGGTGTGTGTGTGTTGGGGTGTGTGTGTGTTGGGAATCTTTATCGAGATAAGCATTTATGCTTCTATCTGCTGACAGTGTAAATTATCTAATGATTGCATTTTCACTGAGTAGATTTTGCCGTGAGGAGACTTGGTTGTTGGATCTTGTTGTTTTAAAGCTGAGGTATTTAACTGGCCATGTTGGTAACTGGAAAGTGTCCTTTTATTTTATGTTGTGTCCTATGGAATATGGGATCAGAGCAATGGTAGACCCCCCTCCAAAGCTCGGTGAAATGTGTAATTAACTAGTTCCTGTTACAACAAGAGTCTTTTCTAGTTAGAGCAGGCAGTGGTTTTGCCCTCCGACACCACAGTGAGCTGGCAGTGCTGTTAAAGAGCATGGCATCAGAAGCTGGCAGAGTGCATTAATCTTACTGCAGGTTATTGGGAACTTACCTCAATCTCCTGATTGTTCTGTTTTATGGGGGATACTATCTCTCCGTCACTGAATGATTTCTCTTCATCTTCCTCATGAAGAATGGATGAGCTGCGTGAGACTGACCTTGAGGGAAAGAGTGAATCCTGTTAGCAAAGTGACAGTGAGAGAGGGAGAGAGAGAATGAGTGAGGCCTACAGAGAGACACAGAGAGAAACAGAAAGAGTGTGTGATAGAGGTACAGTGAGAGTGAGGGAGTGAGAATGAGAGACTGAGTGAGAGAGAGAGAGAGAGACCCAGACAGAAACAGAGAGAGTGTGTGATAGAGGGACAGAGAGTGAGACTGCATTTTGTCCGCAGTGAGAGCTTTTCTTACTTGGAAGAGCTTTTCTTCAGCTTGAAGCCTTGGTTGGTGTTGTCACAAACTCTGTCCAATGAAGACAAAGTGCGCACAGGAAGAGTTCGTCCATCAGGTCCAATGGTAGGTAAGGGACTGGGTGTGAGGCCATCTCTAACCCGGTGAATGGGAGGAGCTGAAGGTGAAGGAGTGAGGGGTCCGTTCAAAGCTTCAAGCAATGAAACAACCTCATAGCCCACAGGGATATGATCGGAAGCCTGGAGAAAGGAGGTTAGCCACATTTACTAGCAGTCACAAAAACAAATCCAACAGTAAAATATTGCACGTACTGCTGGGACCAAACAGAAAACCATGGGACGAATTAGCAGCTCAGTCAGTATCTGTAGGTACAGAAATAAACAGAATGGTCAGGCTTTAGTCACAGTGCTAGAGAGTTAGTGAGGCAGTAGGATTCCCCCGTGTCACCTCTGCAATGGGAGGGAAACTGGCATGACCTTAATACCATGGAGCTGACCCAGTCAGACGCCAGGATCCAATCAGGGGCAAGCAGTGACTACTGCCAATCAGAAACTGCAGTGTCACAGTCATTCATACCCAGGTCTCCCACTAATGGCACTGGAATTGCTGGTAATATTCATTATTTTCATCATGACTTTTATAATTATTTCAATACTAACTTTTAAACTGATCCTTCATCCGTTATCATTGAGATTAATTTCAATCCCCCATCATTACAGATTCATCCAAGGCTTGCAGGTGCTCACAGACAGGACACCAACCCCGACCCTGACCCTAACCCTAACCCTAACCCATCCCCACCCCCATCCCCCCCTCCCCCCATCCTCACCCCACCCCCACCCCCCACCCCCCTCCACCTCCACAATGATCTCAGGAGTGACCAGGAGGATGGATCAGCCCCTGTCTCTCTCCTGCTACCCACCGGGTGATCATCAGTCTCAGCTATCTGCGATGTGATGATAGGGTTGTAGCCACTCGGTGTCAGAGGATCCAGTTTCTTCCTCATCGCCCGGATTTGCAGGAGAGCACGGAATGCTGCACGAGAGAGAGAGAGATAGAGAGAGATAGAGAGAGAGAAAGACAGACACAGACAGACAGATACACACACAGCTGAGTGATGTTACCCCTGCTCCTGGCCTCAAAACTCTGTGATTGGTTCACAACTCACTCCACCCCATTCCCTCTGCACATCAAACATTCACTACCCCAGAGACCACAATCCCAGTGACACTCCTTAAACTGTGACAGACCAGGGAGAAACAAACTGAGGGGAGAGCACTCTTTGTGTTTTATTAATTCATATGATGTGGATGTCACTAGCTCTGAGTCATTACTGTCCCTTGTTGCCCCTTGAGAAGGTGGGGACGAGCTGCCTTCTTGAACCGCTGTAGTCCATGTGCTGTGGGTAGACCCATAATGTCCTTCGGGAGGGAATTCCAGGATTCTGACCCAGTGACACTGAAGGAACAGCGATATATTTCCAAGTCAGGATAGTAACTGGCTTAGAGAGGAACTTGCAAGGGGTGGTGTTTCAATGTACCTGCTGCCCTTGTTCTTCTAAATGGAAGGAGTTATGGTTTGAAAGGTGCTGTTTGAGGGTCTTTGGTGAATTTCTGCAGTGCATCTTGTAGATAGTACACACTGCTGTTACTGAGCGCCGGTGGGGGAGGGAGGGGAAGTTTGTGGATGTGGTACATGTCAAGTGTGTTTCTTTGTCCTGCTTTTTGTGTACAAGACATACCTGGGCAATTATCCCCATTGTCGGGTAGATGCCATTGTTGTAACTGTACTGGAAGATCTTGGCTTGGGCCACGGCATGGTGGTGCACACTGGTATTGTTAGTCACAGTGGTAACTAGTGGGGCACACTGGTTACTGGAGGACTACATTAGTTACTGTAGTTGGGGGCATATTGGTTATGAGAGAAGGAACTCTGGTTACTGAGTGGTCATACTGGTAACTAGTGGGACACAGTGGTTACTAGCAGAGTAGACTGGTTATTGTTACTGAGAGGTCACATTGGTGACTAAGTGCTCATGCAGGATACTAAGCAGTTAAACTGGTTATTAAGTGGTTACATTGGTTACAAAGCAGTTTCACTGGTTACTAAGTGGTTACAAATTGGCACAATGGTTACTAAGCGGTTGCACAGGTTACTAAGTGGTCACACTGATTATAAGTGGTTACACAGGTTACTAAACGGTCACACTGGTTTCTAAGTGGTTACACTGGTTATAAGCAGTTACACAGGTCACTAAGCGGTCACACAGGTCACAAGCGGTCACACTGGTTATAAGCGGTCACACTGGCCATTAAGCGGTTACACTGGTTACTTAGCGGTTACACTGGTGATCTTACGGAGCCGGCAGATTGGGCAGTTGTTGGCTTGGTATCGGAGGGTGTCAGCACAGGCATTGCAGAGACACAGATGACGACAGGGTAGGATAAGGGTGTCCCGGACATCAGACAGACAAACGACACACTCCGCACTGTTATCACTCAGCTCATCGGCTGGGACCTAGACACCGAGGGCAGACAGAGAGAGACCGAGAGCAGCACTGAGCAAGGGGATACCCCGGAGAGGGGGGGGGGGATAGAGGACGGGAGACTGGGGAGGGGGTCAAGTCTGGAAGGGAGAGTGGGACAGAAGAGAAACAAATTATCCCCTTAGCCCCAAACTCCGCCCCCCGGCAGTGACCCCACGTCCCGCTGTAAACCCATGCCCCGCGGTAAACACCCCTCCCCCAAGGTAAAACCAACCCCCACGGTAAAACCACTCCTCCACGGTAAACCCACCTGCTCCACATTAAACCCAGTCCCCGTGGTATACCCACGCCCCCACAGTAAAACCTCCCCCCATAGTAAAACCTGCCTCCACAGTAAACCCCCCTCACAGGAAACCCCCCCCCCCACAGTAAACCCCCCCACTGTAAAACCTCGCCCCATAGTAAAACCTCGCCCCACAGTAAACCCCCCCCCACAGTAAAACCTCGCCCCATAGTAAAACCTGCCTCCACAGTAAACCCCCCTCACAGGAACCCCCCCCCCACAGTAAACCCCCCCCCACAGTAAAACCTCGCCCCATAGTAAAACCTGCCTCCACAGTAAACCCCCCTCACAGGAACCCCCCCCCCCACAGTAAACCCCCCCCCACTGTAAAACCTCGCCCCATAGTAAAACCCCCCCCACAGTAAAATCTCCCCCCACAGTAAAACCTCCCGCCACAGTAAACCCCCCCCACAGTAAACCCCCCCCACAGTAAAATCTCCACCCACAGTAAACCCCCCCCCACAGTAAACCCCCCCCACAGTAAACCCCCTCACAGTAAAATCTCCCCCCACAGTTAAACCCCCCCCCACAGTAAACCCCCCTCACAGTAAACCCCCTCACAGTAAAATCTCCCCCCACAGTAAAACCTCCCGCCACAGTAAACCCCCCCCACAGTAAACCCCCCCACAGTAAACCCCCTCACAGTAAAATCTCCCCCCACAGTAAAACCTCCCGCCACAGTAAACCCCCCCCACAGTAAACCCCCCCACAGTAAACCCCCTCACAGTAAACCCCCCCCACAGTAAACCCCCTCACAGTAAAATCTCCCCCCACAGTAAAATCTCCCCCCACAGTAAAACCTCCCGCCACAGTAAACCCCCCCCACAGTAAACCCCCTCACAGTAAAACCTCCCGCCACAGTAAACCCCCCTCACAGTAAACCCCCTCACAGTAAAACCTCCCCCCACAGTAAACCCCCCACCACAGTAAACCCCCCACCACAGTAAACCCCCCCCACAGTAAACCCCCTCACAGTAAAATCTCCCCCCACAGTAAAATCTCCCCCCACAGTAAAACCTCCCGCCACAGTAAACCCCCCCCACAGTAAACCCCCTCACAGTAAAACCTCCCCCACAGTAAAACCTCCCCCCACAGTAAACCCCCCACCACAGTAAACCCCCCCCACAGTAAACCCCCTCACAGTAAAACCTCCCCACAGTAAAACCTCCCCCCACAGTAAACCCCCCACCACAGTAAACCCCCCCCACAGTAAAGTCATCCTCCAGACCCTTCCTCCATAAATGTGAAAGTTTCCCGTTTCCCACCTTCGATTGCTGCGAGTTATACTTATTTTCAATTCCATAAATTTCTTGCAGCAGGTAACTGACCCCATCAACCTGGGGGAAAGACACAGGAAGAGATTGGAATGAATAAAATCCTTCTGTAAACAGTGAGTGTATATCCACAGATAGTAAAAGAGTCAGGGGGAAAAGTGAGACCATTAGACAACAAGAAATAGAAAAAAGATTAGGCCCTCAAGCCTGTTCCAACTTTTAATTGGATCAGGGTTGAGAGGTAGGAGGGTTAGGGGTGAGTGCCACACAGTTGCCAGACTCTGTGACATTCAATGGTGTTACCATCACTGAATCCCCTACTGTCAACATCACGGGGGTTACCATTGACCAGAAGTTCAACTAGACTCACCACATAAACACAAAAGTAGGTCAGAGGCTGGGAAACCTGCAGTGAGTGACATACCTCCTGAAGGTGAAGTGCCATAGGTGGTGGTACATGTCGGCACAAATAATGTCGGGAAGAAGAGGAGGGACATTCTACAGCGGGACTTCGGAGAAGTAGGAAGAAGGCTGAAAAGCAGGACGTTCAGGGTGGTTATCTCCGATTTGCTTCCAGTTCCTCGGGCTGGAGAGGACAGGAACAGGGAGATAATGGACTTGAATGTGTGGCTGGGGAATTGGTGCAGGAAGCAAGGATATAAATTCTTGGATCATTGGGGTATGTTTAGCAGTAAGGATAAATTATACAAGAGGGATGGGTTGCACCTTAATAGGTTAGGGACCAGCATTCTGGCAGGCAGGTTTGCCACTGCAACACAGCTACGTTTAAACTAAATAGCAGGGGGAGGGGACAAACTAGATGTTTAAGAAGGAAGTTAAAGGGAAAGTTAGAACAAGGGAAGTCAAGAAAGACAACGGAATCAATGGAGCAGAAAACTCAAAAAAGGATCATGCCGTAAGGTTGAGTGAAATAGGGATTGACAGGAAGGGTGAGAACAGTAACAAATTAAAAATGTTATATATGAATGCACGAAGTATTAGAAATAAGATGGATGAGTTTGAGGCTCTTTTGGAAATTGGCAGTTACGGTGTTGTGGGGATAACTGAGACGTGGCTTCAAGTGGACAGGGCCTGGGAAATGAATATTCAAGGCTATACGTGCTATTGTAAGGACAGACTGACGGGCAGAGGGGGTGGGGTGGCCCTGTTGGTAAGGAATGATATTCAGTCCCTTGTGCGGGGGGACATAGAATCAGGACCTAGAGTCAGTATGGAGAGAGCTGAGAAATTCTAAGGGTATAAAGACCCTAATAGGAGTTATCTACAGGCCCCCAAATAGTAGCCTGGATGTCGGATGTAAGTTGAATAAGGAGCTGAAATTGGCCTGTCGCAAAGATGTTACTACAGTTGTTATGGGGGATTTCAACATGCAGGTATACTGGGAGAATCAGGGTGGTATTGGACCTCAAGAAAGGGAGTTTGTGGAGTGTCTCCGAGATGGATTCTTAGAACAGAATCCATTGGCCTAGCAGGGGTAAGCTGCAGCAACCGGGTCTCTGGCACGAGGTCCGACTCTGAGGCTCAGAAGGGAAAGGGGGAGAGGAGGAGAGCGCTAGTTATAGGAGACTCTATAGTTAGAGGGACGGACAGGCGGTTCTGGGGACATGGGCAAGACTCTTGGATGGTTCGTTGCCTCCCGGGTGACAGGGTCCGAAACGTCTCGGACCGTGTCTTCAGAATCGTTAAGGGGGAGGGTGTGCAGCCAGAAGTCGTGGTACACATTGGCACCAACGATATAGGTAGGAAGAGGGGTGGGGGGGGTGGGGAGGTCATTCAGGAGCTCAGGGAGTTAGGCTTGAAGCTAAAAACTAGGACGGACAGAGTCGTCATCTCTGGGTTGTTGCCGGTGCCACGTGACAGTGAGGCAAAGAATAGGGAGAGAGTGCAGTTGAACATGTGGCTGCAAGGATGGTGTAGGAGGGAGGGCTTCAGGTATTTGGACAATTGGACTGCATTCTGGGCAAGGTGGGATCTGTACAAGCAGGACGGGTTGCACCTGAACCAGAAGGGCACCAATATCCTGGGAGGTCGGTTTGCTAGCACTCTTCGGGGGGGCAAGGAGACGGGATCCAGACTTGTAGCCCAGCAAGTAGGTCAGCTGTTTTTCAGGAGGTCCAAGAATGTAGGGAGGTTGTGGAGAAGGTAGCACTGACAGGGAATACTTTCGGACACAGAGATGGGCTCAAGTGTGTATACTTCAACGCAAGGAGTATCAGAAATAAGGTGGGTGGACTTAAGGCGTGGATCGGTACTTGGGACTACAATGTTGTGGCCATCACAGAAACGTGGATAGAAGAGGGAATAGTTGTTGGAGGTTCCTGGTTACAGATGTTTCAGTAAGATTAGGGAGGGTGGTAAAAAAGGAGGGTGGGTGGCGTTGCTAATTAGAAATGGTAGAACAGCTGCAGAAAGGCAGTTCGAGGGGGATCTGCCTTTGGAGGTAGTATGGGCTGAAGTCAGAAATAGGAAAGGAGCAGTCACCTTGTTGGGTGTTTACTATAGGCCCTCCAATAGCAGCAGAGATGTGGAGAAACAGATTGGGAAACAGATTTTGGAAAGGTGCAGAAGCCACAGGGTAGTAGTCATGGGCGATTTCAACTTCCCAAATATTGATTGGAAGCTCTTTAGATCAAGTAGATTAGACGGGGGCGGTGTTTATGCAGTGTGTCCAGGAAGCTTTTCTAACTCAGTATGTAGATTGTCCGACCAGAGGGGAGGCCATATTGGATTTGGTACTTGGTAACGAACCGGGACAAGTGATGGGCTTGTTAGTGGGTGAGCATTTTGGTAATGGTGACCACAATTCTGTGACTTTCACCTTGGTTATGGAGAGAGATAGGTGCATACAACAGGGTAGGTTTTACAAATGGGGGAAGGGTAAATACGATGCTGCAAAACAGGATCTGAGGAGCATAAGTTAGGAGCATAGGCTGTCAGGGAAGGATGTCGTTGAAATGTGGAACTTTTTCAAGGAACAGATACGACGTGTCCTTGATATGTATGTACCCGTCAGGCAGGAAAGAGATGGTCGTGTGAGGGAACCTTGGTTGACGAGGGAGGTTGAATGGGGAGAAAGTGAGGACTGCAGATGCTGGAGATCGGAGCTGAAAATGTGTTGCTGGAAAAGCGCAGCAGGTCAGGCAGCATCCAAGGAGCAGGAGAATCGACATTTCGGGCATAAGCCGGCTGATGCCCGAAATGTCAATTCTCCTGCTCCTTGGATGCTGCCTGACCTGCTGCGCTTTTCCAGCAACACATTTTCAGAAGGAGGTTGAATGTCTAGTAAAGAGGAAGGAGGCTTACATATGGTTGAGGAAACAAGGTTCAGACAGAGCGTTGGAGGGATACAGGATAGCCAGGAGAGAGCTGAAGAAAGGGATTAGGAGAGCTAAGAGAGGGCATGAAAAATCTTTGGCGGGTAAGATCAAGGATAACCCCAAAGCCTTTTGTGCATATGTGAGAAACCTGAGAATGACGAGAACGAGGGTAGGTCTGATCAAGGACAGTAGTGGGAGACTGTGTATTGAGTCGGAAGAGATAGGAGAGGTCTTGAACAAGTACTTCTCTTCAGTATTTACGAACGAGAAGGACCGTATTGTTGAAGAGGAGTGTATGAAACGGACTGGTAAGCTAGAGGAGATACTTGTTAGGAAGGAAGATGGGATAGGCATTTTGAAAAACTTGAGGATAGACAAGTCCCCTGGGCCTGACGGGATATATCCTAGGATTATGTGGGAAGCAAGAGAGGAAATTGCAGAGCCGTTGGCAATGATCTTTTCGTCTTCACTGTCAATGGGGGTGGTGCCAGGGGACTGGAGAGTGGCGAATGTTGTGCCCCTGTTCAAAAAAGGGAATAGGGATAACCCCAGGAATTACAGGCCAGTTAGTCTTACTTCGGTGGTAGGCAAAGTAATGGAAAGGGTACTGAGGGATAGGATTTATGAGTATCTGGAAAGACGCTGCTTGATTAGGGACAGCCAGCGCGGATTTGTGAGGGGTAGGTCTTGCCTTACAAGTCTTATTGAATTATTTGAGGAGGTGACCAAGCATGTGGATGAGGGTAGAGCAGTGGATGTAGTGTACATGGATTTTAGTAAGGCATTTGATAAGGTTCCCCATGGTAGGCTTATGCGGAAAGTCAGGAGGCATGGGATAGTGGGAAATTTGGCCAGTTGGATAGAGAACTGGCTAACCGGTCAAAGTCAGAGAGTGGTGGTAGATGGTAAATATTCAGCCTGGAGCCCAGTTACAAGTGGAGTTCCGCAGGGATCAGTTCTGGGTCCTCTGCTGTTTGTAACTTTTATTAATGACTTGGAAGAGGGAGTCGAAGGGTGGGTCAGTAAATTTGCAGACGATACGAAGATTGGTGGAGTTGTGGATAGTGAGGAGGACTGTTGTCGGCTGCAGAGGGACTTAGATATGATGCAGAACTGGGCTGAGGAGTGGCAGATGGAGTTCAACCCTGTCAAGTGTGAGGTTGTCCATTTTGGAAGGACAAATAAGAATGCGGAATACAGGGTTAACGGTAGGTTTCTTAGTAAGGTGGAGGAGCAGAGGGATCTTGGGGTCTATGTTCATAGCTCTTTGAAAGTTGCCACTCAGTTGGATAGAGCTTGTAAGAAGGCCTATGGTGTATTAGCGTTCATTAGCAGAGGGATTGAATTCAAGAGTCGTGAGGTGATGTTGCAGCTGTACAGGACCTTGGTTAGGCCACAGTTGGAGTACTGTGTGCAGTTCTGGTCGCCTCACATTAGGAAAGATGTGGAAGCTTTGGAGACGGTGCAGAGATTTACCAGGATGTTGCCTGGAATGGAGAATATGGCGTATGAGGATAGGTTGAGAGTGCTAGGCCTTTTCTCATTGGAACGGCGAAGGATGAGGGGTGACTTGATAGAGGTTTATAAGATGATCAGGGGAATAGATAGAGTAGACAGTCAGAGACCTTTTTCCCCGGGTACAACAGAGTGTTACAAGGGGACATAAATTTAAGGTGAAGGGTGGAAGGTATAGGGGGGGATGTCAGGGGTAGGTTCTTTACCCAGAGAGTGGTGGGGGCATGGAATGCGCTGCCTGTGGGAATGGCAGAGTCAGAATCATTGGCGACCTTTAAGCGGCAATTCGATAGGTACATGGATAGGTGCTTAAGCTAGGACAAATGTTCGGCACAACATCGTGGGCCGAAGGGCCTGTTCTGTGCTGTATTGGTCCATGTTCTATAACAGCTTGTGCTGGAGCCTACCAGGGAGAAAGCAATACTGGATCTGGTGTTATGCAACGAACCGGATTTGATCAGGGACCTGGAAGTAAAGGTGCCATGAGGAGGTAGTGACCACAATACAATAAGCTTTAATCTGCAGTTTGAAAGAGAGGGGGTAGGATCGGAACTGTTGAATAAGGGGAACCATGGAGCTATGAGGGAGGAGCTGGCCAAAGTTCAATGGTGCAATACCCCAGTGGAACCACAATGGCAGGTATTTCTGGGTATAATGCAGAAGGTGCAGGATCGGTTCATTCCAAAAAGGAAGAAAGATCCTAAAGGAAGGCAGAGGTGGCCGTGGCTGACGAGGGAAGTTCAGGACCATATAAAGATAAAAAGGGAAAAAGTATAACATAGCAAAGATAAGTGGGAAATCAGAGGACTGGGAAGCTTTTAAAGAACAACAGAGGATTACTAAAAAGGAAATACACAAAGAAAAAAATAAGGTACGAAGGTAAAGTGGCCAAAAATATAAAGGAGGATAGTAAAAGCTTTTTTACGTATGTGAAAAGAAAAAAATGGTTAAGACCAAAATTGGGCCCTTAAAGACAGAAACAGAGGAATTTATTACGGGGAACAAAGAAATGGCAGAAGAGTTGAATTGGTACTTTGCTCGTGTCTTCCCCAGTGCAGACAGATCTAATCTCCCAGATATAATAGTGGCTGAAGGACCTGAACTGAAGGAATTTATATTAGGCAGGAAATGGTGTTGGGAGAGACTGTTAGGTCTGAAGGCTGGTAAGTCCCTGGGACTGGATGGTCTACATCCCAGGGTACTGAAGGAGGTGGCTCTAGAAATCGTGGAGGCAGTGGTGATCGTTTTCCAATGTTTTATAGATTCAGGATCAGTTCCTGTGGGTTGGAGGGTGGCTAATGTTGTCCCACATTTTAAGAAAGGAGGGAGAGAGAAAACAGAATTATAGGCCAGTTAGTCTGACCTCAGTGGTGGGAAAAATGCTGGAATCAATTCTAAAGGACAAAATTACGACACATCTGGATAGTAGTAACAAGATAGGTCAGAGTCAGCATGGATTTATGAAGGGAAAATCATGCCTGACTAATCTCCTGGAATTTTTTGAGGATGTAACTCTGAAGATGGACAAGGGAGATCCAGTGGATGTAGTGTATCTGGACTTTCAGAAAGCCTTTGATAAAGTCCCACATAGGAGGTTAGTGAGCAAAATTAGGGTGCATGGTATTAGGGGCAAAATACTGACATGGATTGAAAATTGGTTGGCTGATAGGAAACAAATAGTAGTGATAAACGGCTCCCTTTCGGAATGGCAGACGGTGACCAGTGGAGTACCGCAGGGATCAGTGCTGGGACCGCAGCTTTTTACAATGTACATTAATGATATAGATGAAGGTATTAAAAGTAATATTAGCAAATTTGCTGATGACACCAAGCTAGGTGGCAGGGTGAAATGTGAGGAGGATGTTAGGAGAATATAGGGTGACCTGCATAGGCTAGGTGAGTGGACAGATGCATGGCAGATGCAGTTTAATGTGGATAAATGTATGGTTATCCACTTTGGTGGCAAGAACAGGAAGACAGATTACTACCTAACTTGACTCCATTTAGGTAAAGGGGCAGTACAACGAGATCTAGGTGTTCTTGTACATCAGTCAATGAAAGCAAGCATGCAGATACAGCAGGTAGTGAAGAAGGCTAATAGCATGCTGGCCTTCATAACAAGAGGAATTGAGTATAGAAGCAAAGAGATCCTTCTGCAGCTGTACAGGACCCTGGTGAGACCGCACCTGGAATACTGTGCACTGTTTTGGTCTCCAAATTGGAGGAAAGACATTCTGGCTATTGAGGGAGTGCAGTGTAGGTTCTTGAGGTCAATTCCTGGAATGGCGGGACTATCTTACGCTGAAAGATTGGAGTGACTGGGCTTGTATACCCTTGAGTTTAGAAGACTGAGAGGGGATCTGATTGAGATGTATAAGATTATTAAAGGATTGGACACTCTGGAGGCAGGAAATATGTTTCCGCTGATGGGTGAGTCCCAAACCAGAGGACACAGTTTAAAAATAAGGGGTAGGCCACTTAGAACAGAGTTGAGAAGAAACTTCTTCACCCACAGAGTGGTGGGTGTGTGGAATGCTCTGCCCCAGAGGGCAGTGGAGGCCCAATCTCTGGATTTGTTTAAGAAAGAGTTGGATAGAGCTCTCAAGGATAGTGGAATCAAGGGTTATGGAGATAAGGGAGGAACAGGATATTGATTGTGGATGATCAGCCATGAGGAGGTGGTGCTGGCTCAAAGGGCAGAATGGCCTTCCCCTGCACCTATTGTCTATTGTCCCCAAAGTCTATCTGCCATCCATAAGGCACAAGCCAAGAGTGTGAGGGAATACTCCCCACTTGCCTCCAACAATACTCAAGAGGCTTGACACCATCCAGGACAAAGCAGCCCACTTGATTGGCACCACATCCACTCCCTCCATCACCAACGCTCAGTAGCAGCAGTGTGTACTATCTACAAGATGCACTATAGAAATTCATCAAAGATCTTCAGACAGCACCTTCCAAACCCACAACCACTGTCACTGGGTCAAAATCGTGGCATTCTCTGCCTCAGGGCATTGTGGATCTATTTACAGCAGGTGGACTGCAACAGGGCAAGAAAGTAGCTCATCAACATCTTCTCAAGGGGCAACGAGGGGACAGGCAATAAATGCTGGACAGTCAGGGGTGCCCACATCCCACAGATGAATAATAAAACAGGACAGGCTGAGGGACAAAGGTGAGATACATGAGTGAGAGAGGACTGGGTGAGAGGGTGAGGGTGAGGGGTGACGCGGTGAGGTGGTGAGGGTTGGAAGGTGAGATGAGGAATGAGGGATAGAAGGTGTAGGATGGTGGATGACGGATGAGATGGTGAGATGGTGAGATGGTGAGATGGTGAGGGGGTGAGAGGTGTGGGGTGAGAGATGACATGGTGAGGGGTGAGAGGTGAGCGGTGAGAGGGTAAGCGGTGAGGGATGAGGAGTGAGAGAAGTGAGCAGTGAGAGGTGAGGGATGAAGGGTGAGGTGCAGAGGTGCAGAGGTGGTGAGGGGTGAGGGGAGAGGGGAGAGGGGAGAGGGGAGATGGGTGAGAGGTGAGAGGTGAGAGGAGAGGGGAGAGGGGAGAGGGGAGAGGGGAGAGGGAGAGGGGAGAGGGGAGAGGGGAGAGGAGTGAGGGGTGAGGGGTGAGGGGTGAGGGGTGAGGGGTGAGGTGAGGGGTGAGGTGAGGTGAGGGGTAAGAAAAGACTTACCACCTGTTTCTGTTTGAGAGGTTTCACCGAGCAGTTACCATCCACACTCTGTAAACAACAACAACAATGACGATGCAGAGTGAGCACTGTCTGCAAACGACACCCACCCCTCAGGGCCATGCCTCCACAGGGCCACACCCATCCATCTGGCCACAACCCCACACCATCCCAAATTGCCCCACCCCCACAGTGCCCCACCCTTCCACAATACCCTATCCCCACACCGCCCACCGCCACACCTCCCCACCCCCACATACCCCTGCACACCTCCCCACCCAACCCCTACACCTCCCCACCCCACACAACCACACCCCTACAGTGCCCCAACACCCCACTCCCACACACCGCCCCATTCCCCACACCGCCCTACTCCCCATACCGCCCCACCCCCACACCGCCCACCGCCACACCTCCCCACCCAACCCCTACACCTCCCCACCCCACACAACCCCACCCCTACAGTGCCCCAACACCCCACTCCCACACACCGGCTCATTCCCCACACCGCCCCACTCCCCACACCGCACCACTCCCCACCCCTACACCGCCCCACTCCCCACACCGCCCCACCCACACCCCCACAATGCCCCACTCCCACACTGCCTCACACCGCACACCGCCCCACCCCCACACCACCCCACTCCCCACACCGCCCCACTCCCCACACCGCCCCAACCCCACCCCCACACTGCCAAACTCCCTCACATTGCCCCACCCCCACAGTCCCACCCCCACACCGCCGCACCCCCACACTGTGCCACCCCACACAATGCTCTACCCACACACTGTCCCACCCCCACGCTGTCCGACCGCCACACTGGATTAGTGGTGCTGGAAGAGCACAGCAGTTCAGGCAGCATCCAAGTAGCTTCGAAATCGACGTTTCGTGCAAAAGCCCTTCATCAGGAATAAAGGCAGTGTGCCTGAAGCGTGGAGAGATAAGCTAGAGGAGGGTGGGGGTGGGGAGAGAGGAGCATAGAGTACAATGGGTGAGTGGGGGAGGAGATGAAGGTGATAGGTCAAGGAGGAGAGGGGGGAGTGGATAGGTGGAAAAGAAGATAAGCCGGTAGGACAAGTCAAGGAGACAGTAACTGAGCTGGAAGTTTGGAACTAGGGTGAGGTGGGGGAAGGGGAAATGTGGAAACTGTTGAAGTCCATATTGATGCCCTGGGGTTGAAGTGTTCCGAGGCGGAAGCTGAGGCGTTCTTCCTCCATGTGTCTGGTGGTGAGGGAGCGGCGGTAAAGGAGGCCCAGGACCTCCATGTCCTCAGCAGAGTGGGAGGGGGAGTTGAAATGTTGGGCCACGGGGCAGTTTGGTTGATTGGTGCGGGTGTCCCGGAGATGTTCCCTAAAGCACCCTGCTAGGAGGCGTCCAGTCTCCCCACTGTGGAGGAGACCGCATCGGGAGCAACGGATACAATAAATGATATTAGTGGATGTGCAAGTAAAACTTTGATGGATGTGGAAGGCTCCTTTAAGGCCTTGGATAGAGGTGAGGGAGGAGGTGTGGGCGCAGGTTCCTGCGGTGGCAGGGGAAGGTGCCAGGATGGGAGGGTGGGTTGTAGGGGGGCGTGGACCTGACCAGGTAGTCGCGAAGGGAACGGTCTTTGCGGAAGGTGGAAAGGGGTGGGGAGGGAAATATATCCCTAGTGGTGGGGTCTTTTTGGAGGTGGCGGAAATGTCAGTGGATGATTTGGTTGATGCGAAGGTTGGTAGGGTGGAAGGTGAGCACCAGGGGCGTTCTGTCCTTGTTATGGTTGGAGGGGTGGGGTCTGAGGGCGGAGGTGCGGGATGTGGACGAGATGTGTTGGAGGGCATCTTTAACCACGTGGGAAGGGAAATTGCGGTCTCTAAAGAAGGAGGCCATCTGGTGTGTTCTGTGGTGGAACTGGTCCTCCTGGGAGTAGATCCCACGGAGGCGGAGGAATTGGGAATACGAGATGGCATTTTTGCAAGAGATAGGGTGGGAAGAGGTGTCATCCAGGTAGCTGTGGGAGTCGGTGGGTTTGTAAAAAATGTCAGTGTCAAGTCGGTCATCACTAATGGAGATGGAGAGGTCCAGGAAGGGGAGGGAGGTGTCAGAGATGGTCCAGGTAAATTTAAGGTCAGGGTGGAATGTGTTGGTGAAGTTGATGAATTGCTCAACCCCCTCGCGGGAGCACGAGGTGGCGCCAATGCAGTCATCAATGTAGCGGAGGAAGAGGTGGGGTGTGGAGCCGGTGTAATTATGGAAGATCGACTGTTCTACGTAGTCAACAAAGAGACAGGCATAGCTGGGGCCCATACGTGTGCCCATGGCTACCCCTTTGGTCTGGAGGAAATGGGATGATTCGAAGGAGAAATTGTTAAGGGTGAGGACCAGTTCAGCCAAATGAATGAGAGTGTCGGTGGGGACGTCTGGAGAGGAAAAAACGGAGGGCTTGGAGATGACTGACTTGACACTGACATTTTTTACAAACCCACCGACTCCCAGGGGACAATATGATGAAGGGTTTATGCCCGAAACATCGATTCTCCTGCTCCTCGGATGCTGCCTGACCAGCTGTGCTTTTCCAGCACCACATTCTCAACTCTAATAATTAATGCCAGGCCATTCAGGAGGAATGTTAGAAAGCATTTCTCCACACAAAGAGTATTGGAGATTTGGAACTCTCTTCCTCAAATGGCAGTCAATGTTAATTCGGTTGTTAAATATAAATCTGAGATAGACAAAGTTTTATTGAGCCAGAGTATCAGGGGAAATGGACCCAAGGCAAGCATATGGATTTAGGCCACAAATCAACCATGACCTTACTGAATGGTGGAGTTGGCTCAAGGGGCTGAATGGCCTTCTCCTGTTCCTGAAAACACAAGGAGCTGAATGGCTTCCCTCAGTGAATGACTATGGAAGGTCAGGCCAGAGCCTGGAGCTCAGTTTGAATAGTGTACCTTATCAAATGTGGTCAGTAGCACGTGGGAATGTCCCAGATGTTCTGGGGATAAGAGAACAATAAGATGGAGTTAGACTGAGAGACAGAGACCACGGCTGCACCCCCACAACCCCAACCCCAACCCCCACCCCAGAGAACAATCCCCCACCTCCGAGACTACTCCCCCACACCCAGAGACTGCTCCCTCACTCCCAGAGACAAGCACACCTACCCTTGCCCAGACCAGACCCTCCCCTTGTCAAGTCCATTATTAAGGATGAGACTGGGCAATACTTGGAAGTGTGTGGTACAATAGGCTGAGTCAGCGTGGCTTCATCAACGGGAGGTCATGCCGGGAGAATCTGTTAGAATTCTTTCAGGAGGCATTGAGCAAATTAGACAAAGGAGAGCCAGGGACCATGATCTATTTTGATTTCCAAAAAGTCTTTGTCAAGGTACTGTACAGGAGGCTCCTGAATAAGATAAGAGCCTGTGGTGTTAGGGGCAAGGTACTGGCATGGAGAGAGGATTGGCTGACTGGCAGCAAGCAGAGAGTGGGGATAAAGGGGTCTTTTCAGGATGGCAACAGGTGACCAGTGGGAGTTCTGCAGGGGTCAGTGTTGGGACCATAACTATTCATATTATACATTAATGATCTGGATGAAGGAACTGAGGACATTGTTGCTAAGTTTGCAGATGAGACAAAGATAGGTGGAGGGACAGGTAGGTGTGGAGTCAGGGGGAGGCTGTAGAAGGACTTACACAGGCTTGGAGAGTGAGCAAAGAACTGGTAGGTGGAATACAATGTGGGAAAGTGAGAGGGTATTCACTTTGGGAGGAAGAGTAGAAACAGACTGTAACTAAACAGGGAAAGGCTTTGGAATTCTGAAGCAGAAAGGGACTTAAGAGTGTTAGTTCCAGATTCTCCTGAGATTAACCTGTCGGTTTAGTTGGCAGTTCGGAAGTTAAATACAACATGAGCATTCACTTCAACAAGGCGAGAACACCAGAGCAGAGGTTACAGCTGAGGCTGTAAAGAACAAAGGACAAAGAACATTATAGCACAGGAACAAACCCTTTGGCCCTCCAAGCCTGTGCCGATCCAGATCCTCGATCTAAACCTCTTACCTATTTTCTAAGGATCTGTATCGTCTGCTCCCTGCCCATGCATGTATCTGTCTAGATACATCTGCAATGACACTATCGTTCCTGCCTCTACCACTTCCACCTGCAACGCGTTCCAGGCCCCCACCACCCTCTGCATGAAGAACTTTCCACGTATATCTCCCCTAAACTTTTCCCCTCTCACTTTGAACTCATGACCCCTATTAACCGAGTCCCACACTCTAGGATAAAGCCTCTTGCTATCCACCTTGTCTACACACCTCATGATCTTGTGGAGTTCAATCAGGTCCCCCTCAACCTTCTTTCCAATGAAAATAACCCTAATCTACTCAATCTGTCTTCATAGCTTGCGTCCTCCATACCAGGCAACACCCTGGTGATCCTCCTTGGCACCCTTTCCAAAACATCCACATCCTTTTGGTAATGTGGTGACCAGGACTGTACACAGCATCCCAAATGTGGCTGAACCAAAGTCTTATACAACTGTAACATAACCAGCCAACTCTTGTACTCAATACCCCGTCCGATGAAGGAAAGTATGCCGTATGCCTTCTTGACCACTCACTGACCTGCATTACCACCATCAGGAAACAATGCGCCTGAACACCCAGATCTCTCTGTACGTCAATTTTCCCCAGGATTTTTCCATTTGCTGTATAGTTTGCTCTAGAATTGCATCTTCCAAAACGCATCACCTCGCAGCTTGAAAGTGGAGTCGCAGGTAGATACGATAGTGAAGGCGGCGTTTGGTACGCTTTCCTTTATTGGTCAGAGTATTGAGTACAGGAGTTGGGAGGTCATGTTGTGGCTGTACAGGACATTGGTTAGGCCACTGTTGGAATATTGCGTGCAATTCTGGTCTCCTTCCTATCGGAAAGATGTAGCGAAACTTGAAAGGGTTCAGAAAAGATTTACAAGGATGTTGCCAGTTTTGGAGGATCTGAGCTACAGGGAGAGGCTGAACAGGCTGGGACTGTTTTCCCTGGAGCATCGGAGGCTGAGGGGTGACCTTATAGAGGTTTACAAAATAATGAGGGGCATGGATAGGATAAATAGACAAAGTATTTTCCCTGGGGTGGGGGGAGTCCAGACTAGAGGGCATAGGTTTAGGGTGAGAGCGGAAAGATATAAAAGAGACCTAAAGGGGCAACTTTTTCACGCAGAGGGTGGTACGTGTATGGAATGAGCTGCCAGAGGAAGTGGTGGAGGCTGGTACAATTACAACATCTAAGAGGTATTTGGATGAGTATATGAATAGGAAGGGTTTGGAAGGATATGGGCCGGGTGCTGGCAGGTGGGACTAGATTGGGTTGGGATATCTGGTCGGCATGGACGGGTTGGACCAAAGGGTCTGTTTCCATGCTGTACATCTCTATGACTCTATGAACTCTCCAATCTATCTATATTCTGCTGTATTCTCTGACAGTCCCTTTCACCATCTGCTACTCCCCAATCTTACTGTCACCTGCAAACTTGCTAATGAGACAACATACACCTTCCTCCAAATCATTTGTGTAAATCACAAACAGCAGTGGTCCCAGCACAGATCCCTGTGGGACACCACTGATCACAGGTCTCCATTTTGAGAAGCTCCCTTCCACGACTACTCTCTGCCTCCTGTTGCCCAGCCAGTTCTCTATCCATCTAACTAGAACACCCTGGACCCCTGTAACTTCATCTTCTTCATCAGCCTACCATTGGGAACTTTATCAAACACCTTACTAAGAAATGCATATGACATCTACATCCCTTCCCTCATCAATCAACTTTGTCACCTCTTCAAATAATTCTATTAGGTTTGTAAGACATGACCTTCCCTGCACAAAACCATGTTGCCTCTCACTGATAAGCCCATTTTTTTCCAAATGGGTATATATCCTATCCCTCAGTATGTTCTCCAGAGGCTTCCCTACCACTGACGTCAGGCTCACCGGTCTGTAATTACCTGGATTACCCCTGCTCCCCTTCTTAAACACAGAGACAACATTAGCAATAGGGCTGTGGTCAGATCATATTTGGAATATTGTGAGCAGTTTTGGGCCCCGTATCTAAGGAGGGATGTGCTGGTGTTGGAGGAGGTTCAGAAGAGATTTACAAGAATGATCCCAGGGATGAAGGACTTGTCATATGAGGAGCAGTTGAGGACACTAGGCCTGTACTCGATGGAATTTAGAAGGATGAAAGGTACAGATAGAATTGATGGTAATTGTCTTTTCCCGGAGATGGGAACTTTCAAGATTGAGGCACATTTTTAAGGTGAGAGGACAAAGATTTAATAGGATATATGAGGCAATCTTTTTACATAGAGGGTGATTCATGTGTTGAATGAGCTTCCTGAGGAAGTGATGGATGTGGGTACAATTACAATATCTAAAAGATATTTGAAAAAGTACATAAATAGGAAATGTTTGGTGGGATATGGGCCAGGTGCAGGCAGGTGGGGCTAGGTTAGTTTGGAATTATGTTCAGCATGGAATGGTTGGACCAAAGGGTCTGTTTCTGTGCTGTCTGACTCTACAAGTATGACTGAGAGAAAACAAAAACAGAAATTGCTGGAAAAGCTCAGCAGGTCTGGCAGCACCTGTGCAGTGAAAGCAGAGTTAACATTCCGGGTCTGGTGACCCTTCCCCAGAACGTTCTGAAGGAGGGTCACTGAACCCGAAACATTAACTCTGATTTCTCTTCACAGATGCTACCAGACCTGCTGAGCTTTTCCAGCAATTCCTATTTTTGTTGCTGATTTACAACATCCGCAATTCTTTCTGTTTTTATTTAGAATACTGAGAGACCTGGATAGATTGGACATGGAGAAGATGTTTCCGTTAGTAGGAGAGACGAGGGCCGAAGGGCACAGCCTCCGAGTGAAGGGACTGAGGTGAGGGGGGATTTCTTCAGCCAGGGGAGGTGACTCTGTGGGACTCATTGCTGCAGAGGGTGATGGAGACCAAGTCATTGTGTGTCTCTAAGACAGAGGTAGATAGGTTCTTGATTAGTGAGGGGATCAATGGTTACAGGGAGAAGGCAGGAGAATGGGGTTAAGCAACACATCCGCCATGACTGAATGGCAGTTTGACCTGATGGGTCGAGTGGCTGAATTGTGCTCCTATATCTTATGGTCCCAAGACAAGCCCATAGCCCTAGGGACCAGTGTCTCACCGACTAACACTCAGCCTAGACCCCACCTGACACGAAACCCAACCCACAAGACTACCCACAATCCCCAGAGACCAGTCCCTCACCCTGGGGACCAGACCACCCCCACCCCCAGAGACCTGTCCCTCACCCTGGGGACCAGACCACCCCCACCCCCAGAAATCAGTCCCTCACCCTGGGGACCAGACCACCCCCACCCCCAGAGATCAGTTCCTCCCACTCTGAGCTGCCCCACCCACTCTCAGCAGGCCCCTCCCACACTGAGCAGGCCCCTCCCACACTGAGCAGGCCCCTCCCACACTGAGCTGACCCCACCCACTCTGAGCTGGTGTGCTTACCATCTCCTTCATCCACCACCGCGTGAATGACCATGGGGTAGACCGTGTGCTCTCCGTCCAGGACCAGCTAATGGGAGAGGGAGGCACACACAGCAGTCACAACCGGGTCCAAGTACCATCCCCAGGGGCCAGGTGCCAATCCCAGGGGCCATGCCCCACCCCCAGGGGCCAGGCCTCATTCCCAGAAGCTCAGGGGAATGGGATGGGGAATGGGATGGGGAATGTGAAGCCTGGTCCTGCTCTGACCTCCCTACACTCTCACCATCGGGAAACAGGCCATTCTTGTACTGACCTTTCTTAGAGATAGTCTCAATCACTGGAGTTAACCCCAGGAAGAGGAAGGGACTGGTGCAGGATATGGTGGAGAGAAGGAAAAAGGGAGAGAGAGAGAGAGAGAGAGAGAGAGAGAGAAAGGCGGGGGGGGTGGAAGGAAAGAAGAGAGAGAGAGAAAGACGGGGGGAAGGAAGGGAGAGAGAGAGAGAGGAAAGGTGGGGGAGAGAGGAAAGGGGGATGAGAGAGGAAAGGGGGATGAGAGTGGAAAAGGTGGGGGGTGGAGAGAGTAAATGAGGGTAAAGGGAGGAGAGAGAGAAGTAGGGGGGATGAGAAAGAGGAAAGGGGGGAGAGAGTGAGAGTGGAAAGGAGGAGAGAGAGAGGAAGGGGGGGAGAGAGAGTGGAAAAGGGTGAGAGAGAGAGAGAGAGGAAAGGGAGTTACGGAATTGGAGGAACTTGATAATCAGGAGAGGAGGAGTGTGTTATCAAGTGAGTACTGTCTGCTCATGTTAAACCCAGTTTCCCTCCAGCATCTCAAGTCTGTTTGTACTCTCCAACGGAGAATGACCCAGGAACCTGCTCGAACACTAACACGACCCACCTCCCCACCATCTCAGCTCATTGGCTACAGAAGCCTTCATTTATTACCTTGAAACTCGACTCTGTTGGCTTTCCAAATGCTGAGAACATTAGCTAACCTCACACTGTGCCAGCCCCAGCCTGACCTCCCCCATACAGTTCTCTTCAATCCTCACAAAACCCCCCTCTCCTGCAGAAACAGCGCTGGTTCTAAATTCCCATCCTCCTTCTTAAATGCCTTCACATCTTCACCCCGTCCCTATCCCCTACATCCCCATCCCCTACACCCCCTGTCCCCTACACTCCCTCCCTGTCCTCAACACCCCCTCCCTATCCCCTACACCCCCTCCCTATCCCCCACGCCCCCTCCCTATCCCCTATATCCCCTCCCTATCCCTACACACCCACCCTATCCCCTACACCCCCTCCCTATCCTCCACACCCCCACCCTATCCCCGACACCCCCTCCCTATCCCCTATATTCCCACCCTAACCCCCACACCCCCTCCCTATCCCCCACGCCCCCTCCCTATCCCCTACATCCCCTCCCTATCCCTACACCCCCTCCCTATCCCCTACACCCCCTCCCTATCCCCTACACCCCCTCCCTATCCCCTACACCCCCTCCCTATCCCCTACACCGCCACCCTATCCCCTACACCCCCTCCCTATCCCCTACATCCCCTTTTGATCCCCTACACCCCCACCCTAACCCCACACCACCTCCCTATCCCCCACACCCCCACCATATCCCCCACACCCCCACCCTATCCCCTACACACCCCCATCCTCAACACCCCCACCCTATCCCCCACACCCCCTCCCTATCCCCTACACCCTCCCCAACCTCACACCACCTCCCTATGCCCTACACCCCTACACCCCCTCCCTATCCCCTACGCCCCTTCCCTATCCCCATACCCCTTCCCTATCCCCTACACCCCCACATTATCCCCTACACTCCCACATTATCCCCTACAACCCCCTATCCCCTACACACCCTCCCTATCCCCTACGCCCCTTCCCTATCCCCATACCCCTTCCCTATCCCCTACACCCCCTCCCTATCCCCTACACCCCCACCTTATCCCCTACACCCCACATTATCCCCTACAACCCCCTATCCCCTACACCCCACCATCCCCTACACCCCCTATCCCCTACACCCCGTCCCTATCCCCTACACCCCGTCCCTATCCCCTACACCCCGTCCCTATCCCCTACACCCCGTCCCTATCCCCTACACCCCGTCCCTATCCCCTACACCCCTTCCCTATCCCCTACACCCCCACCTTATCCCCTACAACCCCCACCTATCGTCTACACCCCCTCCCCTTCCCCTACTCCCCGTCCCCCTCCCTTCCCTTTCAACCCCTCCCACTCCCCTACACCCTCTCCCTATCCCCTACAGCCCCACCCTATCCTCTACACCCCCTCCCTATCCCCAACACCCCTTCCATATCTCTGTCACCTGCTCCATCCCGTACACCCCCCCATCTGTCACCTCCTCCAACCCCTACACCACTGCCCTATCCCCTACATCTCCGCCCTATCCCCTCCACCCCCACCCTATCCACTACATACCCTCCCTGTCCCCTACACACCCTTCCTATCCACTACATACCCTCCCTGTCCCCTACACACCCTCCCTATCCCCTAGAACCCCACACCATCCCCTACACCACCTCCCAACCCCTACTCCTCCTCCCTATCCCCCCTCCCTATCCCTTACACACCCTCCCTATCCCCTACACCCCTGCCCTATACCATACACCCCCTCCCTATCCCCTACACTCCCGCCCTATACCCTACACCTCCGCCCTATCCCCTCCACCCCTGCCCTATCCACTACAGGCCCTCCCTATCCCCTTCACCCCGGCCCTATCCCCTCCACTCCCACCCTATCCCCTCCAACCCCACCCTGTCCACTACACACCCTCCCTATCCCCTACACACCCTCCTTATCCCCTACACACCCTCCCCTACACCACGTCCCCGACACCCCTTCCCTATCCCCTACACCCCCTCTCTATGCCCTACAACCCGTCCCCATCCCCTATACCCCCCCATTCCCTACACCCCTTGCCTAAACCCTACACCCCCACATCCCCTACACCCCCCCATCCCAGAGACCCCCTCGCTATCCCCTACGCACCTCCATCCCCTACGCCGCCCTTCCCCCACGCTACCCATCCCCCACGCCCCCATCCCCGACGCCCACCCATCCCCCACGCCCCCAATCCCCTACACCCCCATCCCCGACGCCCACCCATCCCCCACGCCCACCCATCCCCTACACCGCCCATCCCCCACGCCCCCAATCCCCTACACCCCCATCCCCAACGCCCCCCATCCCCTACGCTCCCCCATCCCCAACGCCCCCTATCCCTTACGCCCCCCCATCCCCCACGCCCCCGCATCCCCCATCTCCTACGCCCCCCCATCCCCGACGCTGCCCATTCCCCACGCCCCCTCATTCCCCACGCCCCCAATCCCCTACACCCCCCATCTCCGACACCCCCCCATCCCCAACGCTCCCCCATTCCCTACGCCCCCCCATCCCCAACGCTCCCCCATTCCCAACGCCCCCCCCATCCCCAACGACCCCTATCCCCTACACCACCCCCAGCTCCTACACCCCCTCCATATCTCTGTAACCCCCTCCAGCCCCGACACCCCCTCTCTGTCTCTGTCACCACCTCCAGCCCCTAAATCCCCTCCCTATCTCTGTCACCTGCTCCATCCCGTACACCCCCCCATCTCTGTCACCTCCTCCAACCCCTATACCCCTGTCCATCCCCTACATCTCCACCCTATCCCTTACACCCCGCCCTATTCCCCTACACCACCGTCCTATCCCCCACCCTGTCCACTACAAATCCTCAATGTCCCCTACACACCCTCCTTATCCCCTAGAACCCCACACCATCCCCTACACCCCCTCCCAACCCCTACTCCTCCTCCCTATCCCCCCTCCCTATCCCCTACACCACCGCCCTATCCCCAACACCCCTGCCCTATTCCCTCCACCTCCGCCCCTGCCCTATCCACTACACACCCTCCCTATCCCCTACACCCCCGCCCTATCCCCTCCACTCCCACCCTATCCCCTCCAAACCAACCCTATCCCCTCCAAACCCTCCCTATCCCCTACACACCCTCCCTATCCCCTACACCCCCGCCCTATCCCCTCCACTCCCACCCTATCCCCTCCAAACCCTCCCTATCCCCTACACACCCTCCCTATCCCCTACACACCCTCCCTATCCCCTACACCCCCGCCCTATCCCCTCCACTCCCACCCTATCCCCTCCAAACCAACCCTATCCCCTCCAAACCCTCCCTATCCCCTGCACCCCCTCCCCGTCCCCTACACCCCCCATTCCCTACACCCCTTGCCTATCCCCTACACCCCCACATCCCCTACACCCCCCATCCCCTACACCCCCTCGCTATCCCCACGCCCCCCATCTCCTACACCCCCAAACCCTGACACCCCCCATCCCCTACGCCCCCCATCCCCAACACCCCCATTCCCCTAATCACCCCCATCCCCTACACTCTCCCATCCCCTAGACCCCCTCCCTATCACTTAGGCCCCGTCCTTATCCCCTACGCACCCCATCCCCTACGCCTCCACATCACCTACACCTCCACATCACCTACACCCCCCCATCCCCTACGCCCCTCCATCCCCTTTGCCCCTCCATCCCCTATGCCGCCCATCCCCCACGCACCCCATCTCCTACACCCCCCCATCCCCTACGCCGCCTCCATCCCCTACACCCCCCCATCCCCTACGCCGCCTCCATCCCCTACACCGCCCATGCCCCACGCACCCCATCCCCAACGCCCACCCATCCCCTACGCACCCCCCCATCCCCAACACCCCCCTATCCCCTACACCACCTCCAGCTCCTTCACCCCTTCCCTATCTCTGTCGCCACCTCCAGCCCCTACACCCCCCCCATCTCTGTCACCACCTCCAGCCCCTACACCCCCCCATCTCTGTCACCTCCTCCAGCCCCTACACACCCTCCATATCTCTGTAACCCCCTCCAGCCCCTACACCCCCTCCCTATCTCTGTCACCACCTCCAGCCCCTACACCTGCTCCCCATCTCTGTAATGCCCTCCAGCTCCTATACCCCCTCCCTATCTCTGTCTCCTCCGCCAGCTCCTACACCCCCTCCAAATCTCTGTCACCTCCTCCATCCCCTGCACACCGTCCCTATCTCTGTAACTCCCTCCAGCCCCTACACCCCCTCACTATCTCTGTCACCACCTCCAGCCCCGACACCCCTTCCCTATCTCTGTCACCTCCGCTAACCCCTACACCCCCTCCATGTCTCTGTGACCACCTCCAGCCCCTACACCCCCTCCCAATCTCTGTCACCACCTCCAGCCCCTACACCCCCTCCCAATCTGTCACCACCCCCAGCTCCTACACCCCCTCCCTATCTCTGTCACCACCTCCAGCCCCTACATCACCTCCCTATCTCTGTCACCTCCTCTGAAATCTGCTCTGTTGAGTTATCTTGCCCCTCTTTGCTGATTGGAATGTGATGTCTGACAGGTCGCCCATGGGAAAGACCCAGATCCTGTACATTCTGTAAGTATTGCTGTTTTTTACCTCATCCTCCATCCAGTCTGAAGGGTCGATGGTGTGAGATGGCAAACAGAACTGCTGGCACACGCCCCGTTTGTAGTGCACTGTTTCCGATTGGAGGGAGTTATCCTTCACTATGTAACTGCAAAGATCCAGATTGGAAAATATGAGAGAGTAACAATCACCAGGTAACCAAGCATCACAGATAACACGTGGCGAGATGCCCAGTGGGTCTCACATCAGTGCTGGAAAACTATTGGAGAAAATAGTGAAGGATAGGATTAATCTCTCCTTGGAGAGGTGAGGTTTGGTCAGGGATAATCCGCACGGAGTGGTGAGGTCTGGTCAGGGATATTCCGCACGGAGTGGTGAGGTTTGGTCAGGGATATTCCGCACGGAGTGGCGAGGTTTGGTCAGGGATAATATGTACAGAGAGGTGAGGTCTGGTCAGGGATAATATGTACAGAGAGGTGAGGTCTGGTCAGGGATATTCCGCACGGAGTGGTGAGGTCTGGTCAGGGATAATCTGTACAGAGAGGTGAGGTCTGGTCAGGGATATTCCGCACGGAGTGGTGAGGTCTGGTCAGGGATAATCTGTACAGAGAGGTGAGGTCTGGTCAGGGATATTCCGCACGGAGAGGTGAGGTTTGGTCAGGATAATCCGCACGGAGAGGTGAGGTTTGGTCAGGGATATTCCGCACGGAGAGGTGAGGTTTGGTCAGGGATATTCCGTACAGAGAGGTGAGGTTTGGTCAGGGATAATCCGTACAGAGAGGTGAGGTCTGGTCAGGGATATTCCGCACGGAGAGGTGAGGTTTGGTCAGGATAATCCGCACGGAGAGGTGAGGTTTGGTCAGGGATAATCCGCACGGAGAGGTGAGGTTTGGTCAGGGATAATCCGCACGGAGTGGTGAGGTCTGGTCAGGGATATTCCGCACGGAGTGGTGAGGTCTGGTCAGGGATAATCTCTACAGAGAGGTGAGGTTTGGTCAGGGATAATCCGCACGGAGTGGAGAGGTCTGGTCAGGGATATTCCGCACGGAGTGGTGAGGTCTGGTCAGGGATAATCCGTACAGAGAGGTGAGGTTTGGTCAGGGATAATCCGCACGGAGAGGTGAGGTTTGGTCAGGGATATTCCGCACGGAGAGGTGAGGTTTGGTCAGGGATAATCCACACGGAGAGGTGAGGTCTGGTCAGGGATAATCTGTACAGAGAGGTGAGGTTTGGTCAGGGACAATCAGCACGGAGAGGTGAGGTTTGGTCAGGGATAATCCGCACGGAGAGGTGAGGTTTGGTCAGGGATATTCCGCACGGAGAGGTGAGGTTTGGTCAGGGATAATCCGCACGGAGAGGTGAGGTTTGGTCAGGGATATTCCGCACAGAGAGGTGAGGTCTGGTCAGGGATAATCCGTACGGAGAGGTGAGGTCTGGTCAGGGATAATCCGCACGGAGAGGTGAGGTTTGGTCAGGGATATTCCGCATGGAGTGGTGAGGTCTGGTCAGGATAATCCGCACGGAGAGGTGAGGTTTGGTCAGGGATAATCCGCACGGAGAGGTGAGGTTTGGTCAGGGATATTCCGCACGGAGAGGTGAGGTATGGTCAGGGATAATCCGTACAGAGAGGTGAGGTCTGGTCAGGGATAATCCGCACGGAGAGGTGAGGTTTGGTCAGGGATAATCCGCACGGAGAGGTGAGGTTTGGTCAGGGATAATCCGCACGGAGAGGTGAGGTTTGGTCAGGGATATTCCGCACGGAGTGGTGAGGTTTGGTCAGGATAATCCGCACGGAGAGGTGAGGTTTGGTCAGGGATAATCCGCACGGAGTGGTGAGGTCTGGTCAGGGATATTCCGCACGGAGTGGTGAGGTCTGGTCAGGGATAATCTGTACAGAGAGGTGAGGTTTGGTCAGGGATAATCCGCACGGAGAGGTGAGGTTTGGTCAGGATAATCCGCACGGAGAGGTGAGGTTTGGTCAGGGATATTCCGCACGGAGAGGTTCGGTTCGGTCAGGGATATTCCGCACGGAGAGGTGAGGTTTGGTCAGGGATATTCCGCACAGAGAGGTGAGGTCTGGTCAGGGATATTCCGCACAGAGAGGTGAGGTCTGGTCAGGGATAATCCGTACGGAGAGGTGAGGTTTGGTCAGGGATAATCCGCACGGAGAGGTGAGGTTTGGTCAGGGATATTCCGCACGGAGTGGTGAGGTCTGGTCAGGATAATCCGCACGGAGAGGTGAGGTTTGGTCAGGGATAATCCGCACGGAGAGGTGAGGTTTGGTCAGGGATATTCTGCACGGAGAGGTGAGGTTTGGTCAGGGATAATCCGTACAGAGAGGTGAGGTCTGGTCAGGGATAATCCGCACGGAGAGGTGAGGTTTGGTCAGGGATAATCCGCACGGAGAGGTGAGGTTTGGTCAGGGATAATCCGCACGGAGAGGTGAGGTTTGGTCAGGGATAATCCGCACGGAGAGGTGAGGTTTGGTCAGGGATAATCCGCACGGAGAGGTGAGGTTTGGTCAGGGATAATCCGCACGGAGAGGTGAGGTCTGGTCAGGGATATTCCACACGGAGAGGTGAGGTTTGGTCAGGGATAATCCGTACAGAGAGGTGAGGTTTGGTCAGGGATAATCCGTACAGAGAGGTGAGGTCTGGTCAGGGATAATCCGTACGGAGAGGTGAGGTTTGGTCAGGGATAATCCGCACGGAGAGGTGAGGTTTGGTCAGGGATATTCCGCACGGAGAGGTGAGGTCTGGTCAGGGATATTCTGCACGGAGAGGTGAGGTTTGGTCAGGATAATCCGCACGGAGAGGTGAGGTTTGGTCAGGATAATCCGCACGGAGAGGTGAGGTTTGGTCAGGGATAATCCGCACGGAGAGGTGAGGTTTGGTCAGGGATAATCCGCACGGAGAGGTGAGGTTTGGTCAGGGATAATCCGCACGGAGAGGTGAGGTCTGGTCAGGGATAATCCGCACGGAGAGGTGTTGTTCATGATATGTAAATAAATAACGCAGATGAAAACGTGAGGAATGATCAGTCAGTTTGTGGATTACACAAGGATTGACCGAGTGGTTTGCAGTGAGGAAGAAGGTCTTAGATAACAGGAGAATATAAACTGATTGGTCAGATGGACAGATCAGAGGCAGATGGAATTTAACTCTGATAAATGGGTGATGATGCACTTTAGAAGAAGTAACAAGACAAGAGAATACTCCATGAAATAGCAGATCACTGGGAAGCTTGAGGAACAGAGGGATCCCGGAGGGTGGCAGGATCGGTGAATACAGTAGACAAGAAAAATGGGACCCAATGGAGGTATCGATTCTCCGAGTGGGGAGGTTATATTGGAGCTGTACAGGACTTTGGTTAGAGCACAGCTGGAGCACTGTGTGCAGTTCTGGTCACTGCACTAGGGAAAGGTGTGATTACATTGGAGGGGGTGCAGAGGAGATTCCCCAGGACGTTGCCCTGGGATAGACTCTTTCAGCGCTGAAGAGAGGCTGGATAAGCTCAGGATGTTTTCTTTAGAGCAGAGAAGGCTGTGTGGGGGCTGGATAGTGGTGGATAAGATAGGGAGGGGCATGGATTGGGTGGACAGAAAGCTGCTGCTCCCCCTAGCTGAAAGTTCAATAATGACAGGGCATCATTTGAAAGTGAAAGGCAGGAGGTTTCAAGGGGATTTGAGGATCAGGCCTTTCCGCCAGAGGGTGGGGATGGTCGGAAATGTACTACCTGGGAGGGGTTTGAGGCAGGAAACCTCACAATCTTTAAAACGTCTCTGGTCAGAAGATGAAGTCTCATTACATTCAAGGCTATGGGTGTAGTGCAAAAAGTGGGACAGTAAAGACTCAATAGGAATGGGCTGAAGGGCCTCTATTGAACTGTATGCTGCAATGATTCTATGAGACAAATTAAACAGATTCGAGAGATTGAATATTGTTATCGTCAGTCCAGAGTACACTGCAGTGTCTCAGAGACTGAACTGTAGAATCAGCAGAGAGCAAGGCCATTCAGTCATCATGTCTGTGCTAGCCCTCCCCCACCCTCTCCCCTTTACATTCCTCACCATCCAGTGTTTATCATCAGAAAATTCACTGAAACATACAGCATCAAATGAAGCCACTCTGCCTGTCAACTGGAAAACAAGCCCCACTCCCAGCTCTGTCTCCCTGGAGGGTCTGGGACCCTGGGGGCAGATCCAAGCTCCTTTTATCTGAGTCGAGGGTGTTGGCTTCTCTGATACTTTCGGACAGTGAGCTCTGACCCTGACCCCGCTCCAGGTGAAAAAAAGGATTTCCTCATCTCACCCTAACCCTTCTCCCAATCACTGTAAACCACAGTGCCCTACTCCCTGAGATCTCTGTGAAGGTAAACAGGCCCTTTCCCAGCCACAGTATCCAAAGCCCTCACTATTCTGCACATCTCAATCAAATCCTGACTCAGTCGGCCGTGTTTCCCACTCACTCACCTGGCACAGCCATTCTGAAACTGCTCTGTTGCTCGGTAATAGATTGTGATGGCCACTCGCGCGTCAGCATCGAAAGTAAACTCCACGTTGTAGTAGACCTTAGGCTTCAGGAGTTCCTCACCTGGAGTCTTCACCTCCTCACTGCACCTGGCACAGAGAACACACTCGGCTGAGACCCCCAGGGAAACTGCTCAGACATTGTAGAGTGTGAGTAAGGTCAATATGCTCCATATGTCTCCATGTATAAACAGTGGGCACAGCTTCCTATTGTTATGATGTTAAAGGCATGCACTATCCCTTTAAGAGAGAGTGAAAATTGTTGGTGGTGAGCATTTGCAGGCACCTGTCATGTGACTGACTAGCAGTCTCAGAGAGGAGTGGACAACTGAAAATATGTAACATTTGGCTGCTATGTTTGGCAACAATTTAAAATGTAACCAATCAGTTTACATTTTGCCCCAGGATACTAAAACCCAATCGAATTTGAATTTTACTGTTTTGACAACATCGAACCAATGAGATTAACCAATATTTGAGATATAAATAAATCAGCATTTTGAGGGTTAGCCAGAGAGACAGCAACAACCTTCAATCTAGGGAGAGAGAGAGTCTGCCATTCAAATCACTCTCTATCAAAGGGACCTTTTTCATATGAGACATCTTTGCAGTAAAAGACTGAAGGCGACCCAGGGAGATCTGCAGCTGAGAGGACACAGACACCAATGATGACGCCACTGTTTGGTTTTCAAAATTAAGTGGATATAATTTTAATAGGGACTTTTATTGGATCAGCACATTGTTAGAGTCGGAGGGAAATTACAGACCTTTAAGAGCAAGGAGGCTTAGAGTTGTAAATAGTTGTTGTTTAATGCTCGTTTTTAAAGTTAAAGAATAAAATTGTTATTTGTCTTTAAACAGTGGAATTTGAATGGTTCTCTGTCACTCATACAGTTACGAGGCGAGGTGAGCTTTTCTGGGGGTTTGGTTTAATTAGCAGAAAGGTTTACCCCCGTGTTGTAACACTATACCATACTCCAACATATAGCTTCCTATACCATGCAGCAACATACAGCTTCCTAAACTATACTGCAAATTACAGCTTCCTATACCATGCAGCAATGTACAGGTTCCTACATCCTGCTGTCTGATTAGATTACATTACATTACAGTGTGGAAACAGGCCCTTCGGCCCAACAAGTCCACACCGCCCCGCTGAAGCGCAACCCACCCATACCCCTACATTTACTCCTTACCTAACACTAGGGGCAATTTAGCATGGCCAATTCACCTGACCTGCACATCTTTGGACGGTGGGAGGAAACCGGAGCACCCGGAGGAAACCCACGCAGACACGGGGAGAATGTGCAAACTCCACACAGTCAGTCGCCTGAGGCAGGAATTGAACCCGGGTCTCTGGCGCTGTGAGGCAGCAGTGCTAACCACTGTGCCACCATGCCGCCCACTAAGCTGCCTTGTGTCTGGAGCATTCACTAGGCCCGACCATCTTGCTCTCTCCCACAGCTGGATCGATCTCTCACACTGAGAGGTGAGTGAACCTGGCAGCCATGGACTTTTCCCACTTTATTCACTTACTTGACCAGTCGCAGAGTGTCTTTCCGGATGTTTATCAAGCTCCGTAATGTCTTCACTGGATCCTGAGGGGGTGGAGCAGCATAGGGAAACTACGGAAACATGAGACACAGAAAAAACTTCCAATCAATCATTTGATCCAAGAATAGGTTTTTGATTTGAGACCCAGTATTGGTCTTCAATCAAGCAACATCTGCATAAGCAGCTTCACCTCGAGATTCCAGCAACAGGCACCTAGCCAGAAACACCCTGCTCGGCAACAAGCTGCTCGGCAACAAACTGCTCGGCAACAAGCTGCTCGGCAACACCCTGCTCGGCAACAAGCTGCTCGGCAACAAGCTGCTCGGCAACACCCTGCTCGGCAACAAGCTGCTCGGCAACACCCTGCTCGGCAACAAACTGCTCGGCAACAAGCTGCTCGGCAACAAGCTGCTCGGCAACACCCTGCTCGGCAACAAGCTGCTCGGCAACAAGCTGCTCGGCAACACGCTGCTCGGCAACACGCTGCTCGGCAACAAACTGCTCGGCAACACCCTGCTCGGCAACACCCTGCTCGGCAACAAACTGCTCGGCAACAAACTGCTCGGCAACAAGCTGCTCGGCAACAAGCTGCTCGGCAACACCCTGCTCGGCAACAAGCTGCTCGGCAACAAGCTGCTCGGCAACACCCTGCTCGGCAACAACCTGCTCGGCAACAACCTGCTCGGCAACACCCTGCTCGGCAACAACCTGCTCGGCAACAGCCTGCTCGGCAACAATCTGCTCGGCAACAGCCTGCTCGGCAACAACCTGCTCAGAACACAACTGCTCAGCAACAACCTGCTCGGCAACACCCTGCTCGGCAACAATCTGCTCAGCAACAGCCTGCTTGGCAACAACCTGCTCGGCAACACCCTGCTCGGCAACACCCTGCTCCGAACAACCTACTCTGAACCTGCTCAGACCAACCTGCTCAGCAACGCCCTGCTCAGCAACAACCTGCTCAGAACAACCTACTCAGCAACACCTTGTTCCGCAACAACCTGCTCAGAACACACTGCTCTGAACCTGCTCAGGAACAACCTGCTCAGAACAACCTACTCAGCAACACCTTGCTCCACAACAACCTGCTCAGAACACACTGCTCTGAACAACCTGCTCTGAACCTGCTCAGCAACAACCTACTCAGAACACCATGCTCATCAAGAACCTGCTCCGAACACGCTGCTCAGAGCAACCTGCTCAGAACAACCTGCTCAGCAACCAGGAGTGTTCAGTTAAAGTGGTGCAGTTACTATGGGACTGGGGCAGTGATCTGATGTAGACAATATGTAAACGAAACAGTACAAGGCGCCTGAACAGAGAAGGATGGGGGGAGGTGGAGTAACATCAAGGAATCCTGGGAGAACAGTTCCATCATCATTCTCTGAATGTTTCCATTCCTCAAGGCACAAGCTAGCTGATTCCCTTCTGAAACATCCCTGGCTTCTCCACTTCAAACCTCCAACATAAAACTGCTGAGGGAAAGAAACACTAGCTTCCTTCAGGTTTAAAGTGGATTACTGCAGAGAACTAAGAAAGAGAATTTTTTGGCAGCTGCAGACCTGCTGGTTTCTCTTGAGGTCTGACAAAGCTTCTATCTTATTCACAGCCTAATCTGTTCAGCTCCCTGACAGTCCAACCACATACTTGTTGGCAGGCAGACAACTGCCGTTCTTGAGAACTGGTCTAGTCCACAAACCAATCTGCTTCACTAGTAAACAATCCCTTGGCTCCAGTTCACCTGCACTTTGGAACCCAGCAGGACACAAATGCAGTTCACAAGAAGTCTTAAATTCCTTACCTTTGACACATGGAGCTGTCCTTGTAAACCCCTGGCTTTTAAAACAACTCTTTCTTATTTCATGCCAGTTTTAAAAAGGACAAACCAAAAAATAATGTGGACTTTACTCTGAGGAAGAGCTTTCCAAAAATACACAAGAAATAAAAACACTCCTCTATTCCATCTTATACAGGTCACCCCTTATTTTTAAACCATGCCCAAGTTCCAATCTCAGCCACAGAGGGCACTATCCTTTCAGTGGAATCCCTCAGAATCCTTCATGTCTCTGTACGATCACCTTCAAACCTCTAAAGGGGTCTGGGGACTCTGCTTCTTTACAGAAGGATGCCAATGTTCAAAAAAGATTCAGCCTCTCATACCTGGGATAGGCAGCATGTTACTTTCTGAGGAAAGGTTGAGCTTGGTCTGCTTCCTTCAGAGTTTTGAAGGTGATCTTATTAAAACACGGAGGGTCCTGAGGTTGCAATGTGTAGATTCCTATACCATGCAGCAATGTACAGGTTCCTAAAGCACTGATCCAGTTTGCCAAACCTTTCCACAGAAATGATGCCCATTGCAGATGTGAGTCATCAAATCTTCTTTGAACATACAGCCCAAGGATATCCTTCTGTAAAGATGGTGACCAATACCGTGCAAACTATTCCAGATTACACGCTTTTGATGTAAAACTGAAGCAAAATTCCCAACTTTAATAATTCCTCACAACAACTTGCAACTTTCCATCTGCCTGTCGTCATTACTTCCTCCTGTAAGGAACTATCACAATGTCCCAAATCAAACTGCCGTCGTCCCTGGATGAGGAAGGTGACGATTTGAGATTCTCTCTCTCTTCTGCACTCTTAGAAAGGGATAAAGGAGATGGACAGACTGAGGAAGGATTGTTACTCTGGCCCCTGAGGGCACAATAACCTCCTGATTGCTTATGCAGTGGACAGCGTGGTTTCTGGATGTACTGGGATCAGTTCCATATTGGTACAGAATGACAGAACATTCCAGAACTCAATCAGAATCTGTAAGTGAATCATTGTTGATGAGGAAACAACCAATGTTCCCTGCAGAATTCCTGTTGGCACTACAGTCTACAATAGCAAAATATTTTGAATATCTCTTGTCCATTAATCCAAACCTCAACTAAACATGTGCTTGTACAAACGCAGTCGAGTGTGTTTGAATAATGGTGATGTAGGGAAGGCATATCTCACACAATACTCACAGGTACTGGGCGGACTCCCAGAAAATTGAGGTCACTGTTCTCTCCAAACAGGTAGCCTTCAGGATGAGTGGAGTCAAACCTCTCTCCTCCCATGATGAAATGACTGGCAAAGTAATTTCCTGAAAAAGGCAGAGAGTAACCCCCACACGGGTAAACAACATGAACATCAGGATGCAAACTGATTGCTTAATGTCAGGATCCTGGGGAAAGGGTCAGTCTGTGTGTGAGGTTGATTGAAAGTTTCTGAGTAATCCAAGATGGAGGATGAGAAAACTTTCTGGCTGTAACAGCTGCTCCTTTTTTGAGGTATTTTAGGTGCTGGAGGTGATTTTCTCGAATTCCAGGAGCAGCAATTACTGTTTTATATGCTGTTGCATGGTTTTAGAATTTTGGGGGAAAAAAATGATCAAAACGTTGGCATTTTAAAAGAGAGAAAGACAGACAAAAGGCAGCAACCTCTTGGTCAGTGAGGGAGAGAGAGAAAGAAACCCACACTGCTAACTGACACAACAGTGAACCTGCACAGTTACTGCCTTTGCTATCTGAGTTCATGTATCGCTGGACATCGGAGGGTGTCTGGGGAAATGAACTAATTGTGAAATTCACAATTTATCTTGGGAGAGCTCACAGCACGGGAACAGGTATGTGTATAGCTTTTAAGTGTAACTTTGCTGTAAGTGTGCAGTAGTGAGTACAGTGGGTTCTTTCTTGATTCTGTGTTTTATTGAGATCTGTCTCTTGACTAAATTTTAAAAATATAAACCATAAGTACTAAGTTAGCCTGGAGCATTATTCTTCAGAGCAAAAAGAGGGTGCTATTTGCTGGGTCTGTAGACTGTGAAGGAGCAAAGGTGGCCTTTAGTAGAGTAGATGCCCTTCCTGTCGGGTGTGGGAGCTTAGGGAGAGTTTCCCTGTTACTGATGATTATGTCTGCAGGAAGTGTCTTTGGTTGCAAATCCTATCAGATCGCATGGATTGGTTGGAGAGGCAATTAGAGGCAATGAAGTAAGGGGTGTGATGGATGGCAGATATAGGAAAGGAGAAAGACTACAGAAAGAGTCACATAGATGGGTTAACTCCAGCAAAAGTAAGAGAGGTAGGCAGCTAGTGCAGGATAAAAACAATGACTGCAGATGCTGAAAATCAAATACTGGATTAGTGGTGCTGGAAGAGCACAGCAGTTCAGGCAGCATCCAACGAGCAGCGAAATCAATGTTTCGGGCAAAAGCCCTTCATCAGGAGTCTTCTGTGGCTATCCCCATTTCAAACAAGTATGCTGTTTTGGAAAATGTAGTGGTGATGGATTCTCAGGGAATCAGGGTAACGCAAACAGCCAAGTTTCTGGTATTGAGACTGGCTATAATGCAATGAGTGATATGTCAGGTTCCAAGCGATTGATTGAGTTAGGGGACTCTACAGTCAGAGGCACAGACAGACGTTTCTGTGGCCAGCATCGAAAAATCAGAATCGTGTGTTGCTTCCCTGGTGCCAGGATCAAGGATGGCTCAGAGAGGATGCAGAATGTTCTCATGGGGGAGAGGGGCCAGCAAGAGGTCATTGTACACATTGGAACCAACGACACAGGAAGGGAAAAGGTTGAGATTCTGAAGGGAGATTACAGAGAGTTAGGCAGGAATTTAAAAAGGAGGTCCTCAAGAGTTGTAATACCTGGATTACTCCCAGTGCTACGAGCTAGATGAATAGAGCAGATGAATGCATGGCTGAGGTGCTGGCGTATGGGAGAAGGATTCACATTTTTGGATCAGTGGAATCTCTTCTGGGATAGAAGTGACCTGTACAAGAAGGGCGGATTGCACCTGACTTGGAAGGGGATTAATATACTGGCAGGGAGATTTGCGAGAGCAGATTGGGAGGATTTAAGCAAGTAAGGTGGGGGGTGGGGGGGGGACCCAGGGAGATAGTGAGGAAAGAGATCAATCTGAGACTGGTACAGCTGAGAACAGAAGTGAATCAAACAGTCAGGGCTGGCAGGGACAAAGTGTTTTTGATAAGGGATAACATTACAGCTGTACTTAGGGAGGATATTCCCAGAAATACATCCAGGGAAGTTATTTGGGTGGAACTGAGAAAAAAGAAAGGGGTGATCACCTTATTGCGATTGTATGATAGGCCCCCTAATAGTCAGTGGGAAATCGAAAAACAAATTTGTAAGGGGATTTCAGTTATCTGTAAGAATAACAGGGTGGTTATGGGAGAGGATTTTAACTTTCCAAACATAGACTGGGACTTCCAAAGTGTTAAGGGGTTAGATGGAGAAGAATTTGTTAAGTGTGTACAAGAAAATCTTCTGATTCAGTATGTGGATGTACCTACCAGATAGAATGTACAAAACTTGACCTATTCTTGGGTAATAAGGCAGGGCAGGTGACTGAGGTATTAGTGGGGGAGCACTTTGGGGCCAGCGACCATAATTCTATTAGATTTAAAATAGTGAAGGAAAAATGATAGACCAGATCTAAAAGTTGAAGTTCGAAATTAGAGGAAGGCCAATTTTGACGGTATTAGGCAAGAAAAGCTGGCGTTCGCAGGTAAATGAATGGCTGGAAATGGGAAGCCTTCAAAGATGAGATAGCGAGAGTCCAGAGAAAGTATATTCCTGTTAGGGTGAAAGGGAAGGCTGGTAGGTATAGGGAATGCTAGATGATTAGAGAAATTGAGGGTTTGGTTAAAAAAATTAGGTATAGACAGGAGAGATCAAGTGAATCCTTAGAAGAGTATAAAGGCAGTAGGAGTATACTTAAGAGGGAAAACGGGAGGGCAAAAAGGGGACATGAGATAGCATTGGCAAATAGAGTTAAGGAAAATTCAAAGGGATTTTATAAATGCATTAAGGACAAAAGGGTAACTTGGGAGAGAATAGGGCCCCTCAAAGACCAGCAAGGCAGCTTTTGTGTGGAGCCACAGGAGATGGGGGAGATACTAAATGAGTATTTTGCATAATGTTTACTGTGAGAAGGACATGGAAGATATAAAATGTAGGGAAATAGATGGTGACATCTTGAAAAATGACCGTTTTACAGAGGAGGAAGTGCTGGATGTCTTGAAACAGGTAAAGGTGGATAAATCCCCAGGACCTGATCAGGTGTACCCGAGAACTCTGTGGGAAGCTAGAGAAGTGATTGCTGGGCCTCTTGCTAAGATATTTGTATCATCGATAGTCACAGGTGAAGTGCCAGAAGACTTGAGGTTGGCTAACATGGTGCCACTATTTAAGAAAGGTGGTAAAGACAAGCCAGGGAACTATAGACCGGTGAGCCTGACCTCGGTGGTGGGCAAGTTGTTGGAGGGAATCCTGAGGGACAGGATCTAGATGTATGTGGAAAGGCAAGGACTGATTCGGGATAGTCAACATGGCTTTGTGCGTGGAAAATCATGTCTCACAAACTTGATTGAGTTTTTTGAAGAAGTAACAAAGAGGATTGATGAGGGCAAAGGGATAGATGTGATCTATATGGACTTCAGTAAGAATTTCGACAAGGTTCCCCATGGGAGACTGGTTAGAAAGGTTAAATCTCATAGAATACAGGGAGAGCTAGCCATTTGGATACAGAACTAGCTCAAAGGTAGAAGACAGAGGATGGTGGTGGAGGGTTGTTTTTCAGACTGGAGGCCTGTGACCTGTGGAGTGCCACAAGGATCGGTGCTGGGTCCTCTACTTTTCATCATTTATATAAATGATTTGGATGTTGGCATAAGAGGTATATAGTTAGCAAGTTTGATCAGATGGGCCAATGGGCTGAGGAGTGGCAGATGGAGTTTAATTTCGATAAATGAAAGGTGCTGCATTTTTGGGAAAGCAAACCTTAGCAGGATTTATACACTTAATGGTAAGGTCCTGGGGAGTGTTGCTGAACAAAGAGACCTTGGAGTGCAGGTTCATAGCTCCTTGAAAGTAGAGTCGCAGGTGGATAGGATAGTGAAGAAGGTGTTTGGTATGCTTTCTTTTATTGGTCAGAGTATTGAGTACAGGAGTTCGGAGGTCATGTTGCAGCTGTACAGGACATTGGTTAGGCCACTGTTGGAATATTGCGTGCAATTCTGGTCTCCTTCCTATTGGAAGGATGCTATGAAACTTGAAAGGGTTCAGAAAGGATTTACAAGGATGTTGTCAGGGTTGGAGGATCTGAGCTACAGGGAGAGGCTGAACAGGCTGGGGCTGCTTTCCCTGGAGCGTTGGAGGCTGAGGGGTGATCTTGTAGAGGTTTATAAAATCATGAGGGGCATGGATAGGGTAAATAGACAAAGTCTTTTCCCTGGAGTGGGGGTGTCCAGAACTAGAGGGCATAGATTTAGGGTGAGAGGGGAAAGATATTAAAGGGACCAAAGGGGCAACTTTTTCACGCAGAGTGTAGTGTGTGTATGGAATGTGCTGCCAGAGGAAGTGGTGGAGGCTGGTACAATTACAACATTTAAGAGGCATCTGGATGGGTGTATAAATAGGAAGGGTTTGGAGGGATATGGGCCAAGTGCTGACAGGTGGGACTAGATTGGGTTGGGATATCTGGTCGGCATGGACGGGTTGGACCGAAGGGTCTGTTTCCGTGCTGTACATCTCTATGAGAGGAGCCTCTGCTGACTGTGTCATTGAGAATCCAGTAAAAGGGATTTGGTTTTAAGCTTGGAGTGTAATCAATCTCTGAATGCCAGCACAAGAGAGTGTCACTGGGAGTTTGTATGTGCGCCAGAACTTCAGGAATCCTGACATTCATTGGACACTAAGCAAATGAGGAGAACTCCCCTTGGAACGAACCCCTTTCTACAATTCCATCATGAGGTGCAATTTCCCATCTCCCTGTCCCTTAGATACTGAGTTCATGAACGTGCAAGGACAAATGTTGCTGTAATGATGAAAACACTCTTCTAAAAACAGTTTAGACATCATTTACAAATTTCTTTATCTTCATTTCACTGTCTATGTTAATCGAGCTGCTGATTACAGGAAGTCCACTTCAAGTTTAGAAAAACAACCAAGTAAAGCTTTTAGGGAGACAAAAGATGTGGTTTAATGTCTTAACGTGTAGGAAATGCAGGCTTTGGAAAAAACTATGAGGCCCTGGACTGATGGTTACCTAGCAACCCCTTCGCTCTACATTTGTTTTAAAATCCCAGGAGGTAGAAGGGAAAATACCTCAAAGACCTGAAGGGTTTGAAATCCTCTTTCAACTGAAGTATTTGGGAACTTGATAATGTTCCCAGATCTCATTATTTTAGCTATTTTGGAAACATTGAAAAATTAAACAGTGGTCACTTTCCTGTCATAGGTATCAGCCTGATTTCCATCCAAATGAAGGCCTTGAATGATCAATCTATGGCTGTCAGTAATTTGAGTTCATCAACATGAAATCCAACTGACTTGTGAAAATTTATCAAATCTCACTTTTATTTCAGAGCAATGGCCAATGACTGTGTTTTAGTTTGTCCTGTTCACACCTCACCCTTGCAGAGCGGTGCTGACTTGGTTTTACTCATTTGTGGGACGTGGGTGTCACTGACTGGGCCCAGCTTTTATTACCCATCCCTGGTTGCCCCTTGAGAAGGTGGGGGTGAATGCCTTCTTGAACTGCTGCAGCCCAGGTGCTATGGGTTCAGTCACAATAGCCTTGGGGGAGAATTCCAGGTCTTTGACCCAGCAACAGTGAAGGAGCAATATATTTCCAAGTCAGGATGGTGAGTGACTTGGAGGGGAATGTGCAGGGGGTGGTGTTCCCATGGATCTGTTGCCCTTGACCTTCTAAATGAAAGTGGTCAAATTCCCAGCTCGGCGAACAGAACCACAACAACGAGCACCCGAGCTACAAATCTTCTCACAAACTTTGAACCTCACCTGTGTTTAAGGATGCTACAAAGATATTTGTCAGGGCCCCAGCTATTTCCTCTCTCACCTCCCTCAGCAACATGGGATAGATCCCATCCGGTCCTGTGTATTTGTCCACCCTAATATCCTTAAGCCTACCTAACACATCTTCCCTACTTATGTCAACATGATCCAGAGTAAACAAACTTCTGTCTCTAATCTCAACATTCATCATGTCCCTCTCCTCAGTGAACACTGATGCAAAGTAATCATTCAGAATCTCACCCATTCTCTCAGGTCCAGTACACAACCTTCCTCCATTGTCCTTTCGTGAACCAACCCTTTCTCTGGTTACTGTCTTGCTTATTAATAAGAACAAAAGACCTTGGGAGTCTCCTTAATTCTGCTTGCTAAAGATATTTCATGACCCCTTTTAGCTTGCTTGATTCCTCGTTTAAGATTGGTCCTACTCTTCCGATATTCCTCAATGCCTGGTCTGTTCTTGGCTGCCTGGACCTTATGTACGCTTCCCTTTTCCACTTGGCTGGTCGTACGATTTCTCCTGTCATCCACGGTTCATGAATCTTGCCTTTCCTATCCCTTGTTTTCAAAGGGACATGCCTATCCTGCACTATCTTTAACCTATCATTGAAAGCCTCCCACATATCAAATGTGTACTTCCCTTCAAATTGCTGTGTCCAATTCACATTTCCCAGCTCCTGCCTAATTTTGATATAGTTGGCCTTGGCCCAGTTTAGTAGTCTTCCCTTAGGACCACACTCATCTTTGTCTACGAGTATTCTAAAACTTACAGAATTGTGGTCACTGTTCCCAAAGAAATCCCCCACCACAACTTCTACCACCTGTCCTGGCTCGTTACCCAGTACCAGGTCCAATGCGGCCCCTTCTCTCGTCAGACTATTGATGTACTGCTTTAGGAAACTCTCCTGGACACTTCTTACAAATTCTCCCCCATCCAGACCTCTGACATTAAGTGTATCCCAGTCAGTGTAGGGAAAGTTAAAACCTCCCATCACCACCACCCTCTACATCTTTCCATAATCTGTTTACCTGTTTGTTCTTCTACCTCACGCTCACTGTTGGGAGGCCTGTAATACAGCCCCAACAGTGTGACTGCACCCTTCTTATTTCGCAGTCACACCCATAATGCCTCACTGCTCAAGTCCTCCATCGTGTTCTCTTTTAGCACAGCCATGAGAGGGAGGGAGAGATGGTGAGGGAGGGAGAGACAATGACGGAGGGAGAGACAATGACGGAGGGAGAGACGGTGAGGAATGGGGATATGGTGTGAGTGGGAGAGATGGTTTGGTAGGAAGTGATGGTGAGGGAGGGGAGAATGTGAGGGAGGGGAAGACAGTGTGGGAGGGTGAGATAGTGAGCAAGGGAGAGATGTCTGAGGGAGAGATGATGTGGGGGGCGATGAGGGAGCGAGACAGTGAGGGAAGGGGAGGGAGATAGTGAGGGAGAGAGAAACGGTGAGAGATGGGGAGATGGTGAGGGAGGGGGAGAGAGACGGTGAGGGAGAGACGGTGAGAGAGGGGGAAGATGGTGAGGGAGGGAGAAAGATGTTGAGGGAGGGGGAGATGGTGATGGAGGGGGAGAGATGGTGAGGGGGGTAGACGGTGAGGGGGGTAGACGGTGAGGGAGGGGGAGACGGTGAGAGAGGGAGAGACGGTGAGGGAGGGAGAGAGACGGTGATGGAGGGAGAGAGACGGTGAGGGAGGGAGAGAGACGGTGAGGGAGGGAGAGAGACGGTGAGGGAGGGAGAAAGACGGTGAGGGAGGGAGAAAGACGGTGAGGGAGGGAGAAAGACGGTGAGGGAGGGAGAAAGACGGTGAGGGAGGGGGAGACGGTGAGGGAGGGATAGACGGTGAGGGAGGGGGAGACGGTGAGGGAGGGGGAGACGGTGAGGGAGGGGGAGACGGTGAGGGAGGGGGAGAGATGGTGAGGGGGGTAGACGGTGAGGGAGGAGGAGACGGTGAGGGAGGGGGAGACGGTGAGGGAGGGGTAGACGGTGAGGGAGGGGAGACGGTGAGGGAGGGGGAGACGGTGAGGGAGGGGGAGACGGTGAGGGAGGGGGAGACGGTGAGGGAGGGAGAGACGGTGAGGGAGGGAGAGAGACGGTGAGGGAGGGAGAGAGACAGTGATGGAGGGAGAAAGACGGTGATGGAGGTGAGAGACAGTCAGGGAGGTGGAGACGATGAGGGGATGAGAAACAGCGTGGGATATTGTGTCCGTTCTCATATTCCAGACTCTCCCACATCACATCACCAATGGAAACGTTGTGATGCTGTTCCCAAAATGGCTCAGTTTCCTTTATCCTGCTCCCCAAGGCAATAGAGACTTTCCCAGACTTTAAAACACAATCCGACTGTAATCAAACAGAACTTACTTTGAAAATCAATCGGCAAACCTGGTTACCGAGTGTATTCTAATTCAGAATGAGAACACTATTCCTCCCTAAATCTTACACAAGGGGAGACAATGGTCTCTGCTTTTATCCAAAAATTCAGCTGGTGGTTCTATGGAAACAGGTCTAAAGCCCTCCGTGGCAGAACATCCTGAAACCATTGTTGACTATCAAGAAAAGCCCATCCTTACCTGGTCTGGCCTATGTGTGACTCCAGACCCAAAGCAGTGTGGTTAACCATGAATTGCCCTCTGAAATGACCCAGCAAGCTATTCATTTGGATCAATCACTAGAAAGTCTCAAATGAAATGAAAGTGGATAGATCACCTGGAATTGACCTCAGCGCTGTAAAAGACAACGGCAGAAACAGCCCTGTTGATCATGCACGGTCCCCCTCATTTACATCTGGGGCTGGTGCCAACATTGGGAGAGCTGTCTTTCAGAATTGTCAAGCAACAGCCTGACATAGGAGAAAGTGAGGACTGCAGATGCTGGAGATCAGAGCTGAAAAATGTGTTGCTGGAAAAGTGCAGCAGGTCAGGCAGCATCCAAGGAGCAGGAGAATCCCGAAACGTCGATTCTCCTGCTCCTCAGATGCTGCCTGATGTGGTGCGCTTTTCCAGCAACACATTTTTCAACAGCCTGACATAGTCATTCTTACAGAATCATACCTTACAGATAATACCTCAGACCCCTCCTTTACCATCCCTGGATATGTCCTGTCCCACCAGCAGGATCCAGCACACGTGGCAGCACAGTGGATACAGTCGGGAGGGAGTTGCCCAGGAAGTCCTTGACATCGACTCTGGACCCCATGAAGTTTCATGGCTTCAGGTTAAACTTGGGTAAGGAAACCTCTTACTGGTTACCACGTACCATCCTCCTTCGGCTGATGAATCGTTACTCCTCCATGTTGAACAACACTTGGAGGAAGCACTGAGGGTGGCAAGGGAACGAAGTGTACTCTGGGTGGAGGATTACACTGTCCACCACCATGAGTGACTCGGCAGCAGCATTACTGACCAAGCTGGTCGGGTCCTAAAGGAGATAACCGCTGGACTGGGGTCTGCGGCATGTGGTGAAGGAACCAACAAGAAGAAAAGACATACCTGACCTCATCCTTACTAATCTGCCGGCTGCAGAAGCATCTGTCCATGACAGGATCGGTAAAAGTGACCACCGCACTGTCCACATTGAGAATCCCCTCCATCGTGTTGTGTGGTACTATCACCCTGCTAAATGGGACAGACTTCAAACCGATCTAGCAGCACAAGACTGGGCATCCATGAGGCGCTAGGGGCCGTCAACTTCAGGAGAACTGTACTCCAACACATGCAACTCTGCAACCTCATGGCCTGGCATATCCCAACTCAACGATTACTATCAAGCCTGGGAATAAACCCTGATTCAATGGAAAGAGCAGGAAGGCATGCCAGGAGCAGCACCAGGCGTACCTGAAGGTGAGGTGTTAACCTGGTGAAGCTACCAAACAGGACTACGTGCGTGCCAAATGGCATAAACAGCCAGTGATCAACAGAGTTAAGCAATTCCACAAACAATGGATCAGATTTAAGCTCTGCAGTCCTTCCACATCCAATCATGAATGGTGATAGACAATTAAACAACTCACTGGAGGAGGTGGCTCCATAAATATCCCAACCTCAATGATAGAGGAGCCCAGCTCATCAGGGCAAAAGATAAGGCTGATGCATTCGCAACAATCTTCAGTCAGAAGTGCTGAGTGGATGATCTGTCTTGGGCTCCTCCAGTGATCACAGATACCAGTCTCCAACCAATTCAATTCACTCCATGTGATATCAAGAAACAGTTGGAGGCACTGGATACTGCAAAGGCAATGGGCCCTTAAAGCATTCCAGCAATAGTACTGAAAACGTGTGCTCCAGAACGTGCCGCTCCCCGAGCCAAGCTCTTCCAGTATAGTTACAACAATGGCATCTACCCGACAATGTGGAAAATTGCCCAGGTATGCCGTGTACCCAAAAAGCAGGACAAATCCAACCTGGCCAGTTCCCACCCCATCAGTCTACTCTCCATCATCAGTAAAGTGATGGAAGGGGTTATCAACAGGGCTATCAAGCAGCACCTGCTCAGCAATAACCTGCTCAGTAACACCCAGTTTGGGGTTTGCCAGGGTCACTCAGCTCCTGACCTCATTACAGCCTTGGTTCAAACATGGGCAAAGGAGCTGAATTCCCGAGGGGTGGGGAGAGGGACAGCTCTTGACATCAAGGCCACATTTGACCAAGTAAGGCATCAAGGAGCCCTGGCAAAACTGGAATCAATGGGTATCAGGGGGCAAACTCTCCGCTGGTTCGAGTCATACCTGGCACAAAGGAAGATGGTTGTGGTTGTGGAGGGTCAGTTACCTCAGCTCAGGGACATCTCTGCAGGAGTCCCTCAGGGGAGTGTCCTAGGCCCAATAATCTTCAGCTGCTTCATCAATGACCTTCCCTCTGTCATAAGGTCAGAAGTGGGGATATTCGCTGATGATTGGACAATGTTCAGCACCATTCACGACTCCTCAGATACTGAAGCAGTCTGTGTTCAAATACAACAAGATCTGGACAATACCCAGGCTTGGGCTGACAAGTGGCAAGGAACATTCATGCCACACAAATGCCAGGCTATGACCATTTCCAATAAGAGACAAGCTTACACTGGCCCTTGACATTCAATGTTGTTACGATCAGTAAATCCCCTACTATCAACATCCTGGGAGTTTTCTTTGCTCAAAACTCAACTGGACTCACCACATAAACACAGAACCTACAAGAGCAGGTCAGAGGTTAGGTATCCTGCATTGAGTAACTCACTTCCTGACTCCCCAAACCCTGTACACTACAGTAGTTTTGCTCATGTTGGGTATCGGGTCCTTCGTTCTGGTGAGTTGTTGTCTGAGCGTGGCTGTTGGTTTGTGTGCTGTTATGAGTCCTAGTGGTCGCAGTAGTCTGGCTGTCAGTTCAGAAATGCTCCTGATGTATGGTAGTGTGGCTAGTCCTTTGGGTCGCGGCATGTCCTCGTTCCATTGTCTCTCCCTTAGGCATCTGTTGATGAAATTGCGAGGGTATCCGTTTTTGGTGAATACTTTGTACAGGTGTTCCTCTTCCTCTTTTTGTAGTTCTGGTGTGCTGCAGTGTGTTGTGCCCTTTTGAAGTGTCTTGATGCAACTTCGTTTGTGTGTGTTGGGGTGGTTGCTTTCATAGTTCAGGACTTGGTCTGTGTGTGTGGCTTTCCTGTACAGAGAACACCGAACGGAGAATTCACCACAAAGGTTTACAGGAAAGCCACACACACAGACCAAGTCCTAAACTATGAAAGCAACCACCCCAACACACACACACACAAACGAAGTTGCATCAGGACACTATTCAAAAGGGCCACAACACACTGCAGCACACCAGAACTACAAAAAGAGGAAGAGGAACACCTATACAAAGTATTCGCCAAAATCGGATACCCTCGCAATTTCATCAACAGATGCCTAAGGGAGAGACAATGGAACGAGGACATGCCCCAACCCAAAGGACTAGCCACACTACCATACATCAGGAGCATTTCTGAACTGACAGCCAGACTACTGCGACCACTAGGACTCATAACAGCACACAAACCAACAGCCACGCTCAGACAACAACTCACCAGAACGAAGGACCCGATACCCAACATGAGTAAAACTAATGTAGTGTACAAACTCCCATGCAAGGACTGCACAAAACACTACATCGGACAAACAGGAAGACAGTTAACGATCCGTATACACGAACACCAACTAGCCACGAAATGACACGACCAGCTATCCTTAGTAGCCACACACACAGATGACTAGCAACATGAATTCGACTGGGACAACACTACCATTATAGGGCAAGCCAAACAGAGAACAGCCAGGGAATTCCTAGAGGCATGGCACTCATCCACAGACTCTGTCAACAAACACATCGACCTGGACCCAATATACCGGCCACTACAGTGGACAGCTCGAACTGACAACTGGAAGCGGCAGAGACAGGCCACTATAAATACCGGAGGAAACAGCACAGAAGCGTTTTACAGGAGGCTCCCAAGCACTGAGGATGTCACCTAGACAGGGGACAAAACGTTTGCAAGACAAATTCCCAGCTCGGCGAACAGAACCACAACAATTGATTCCAATACTTGGCCAATAATAGATGTTAGGCTAATAGGGCTAGAAGTACTAGTATTTTGGAATAGGGGTGTCACATGAGCAATTTTCCAAACCATGGTACTTCTCCAGAGTCCAAGAACTTTTGGAAAATTATAACCACTGCATCCACTATCTCTGTTGCTACTTCATTTAGGATGGTAGGATGCAAGCTGTCAGGGACAGGGGACTTATCTGCCTGTAACACCATTAATTTGTCTAATAAAACTTCTTTATTGATGGTGATGGTGTTTAATTCCTCTCTTGTTTTCTTTAGTATTAATTTGAGAGAGAAAAAGCAAATTTCTCTTGGTTGGTGTTAATGGTCTCCTGGTTATAATGTATTTAATCCTGATCCATTCACCCCTGTCATTGAAACATCGAGAATAGGAACAGGCCATTCAGCCCGACATACCTGCTCCACCATTCGCTGAGATATTGTCTGATTATCCAACTCAATATTCTGGTCCCATCTTGATCCCTTTAGCCCCAAGTGCTGTGTCTAACTCCTTAAAATCAGGCATAGTGTAGGCCTGGACAGCTTTCCGTGCTCGTGAATCACACTGGCTCCCTGCTTTCTGGGTGAAGATATTCTCATCATCTCAGTTCTAAATGGTTTACCCTAAATCCTTACTCTGTGTGCCTCACTCTGGATTCCCCCCAAGATAAGGAACATCCTTCCTGCTTCTACCCTGTCGAGCTCGGTCAGAATTTTACAGGATTCAATTAGATCCCTTCCCATTCTTCTAAACCTCAGTCAGTATAATCCGAACTGTTCCAGTCTCTCCTCATAGGGATCAGTTCAGGAAACGTTCACTATAGTCCCTCCATCACCAGGACACCCTTCCTCAGCGAAGGATACCTGAATCGCACACAAGATTCCAGATGTGGTCTTACCACGGTCCTGTATAATTGCAACAAGCCATTCCTGCTCCTGGACCTGAATCCTCTCCTGTATCCTGTAAAGACCAATGTACCATCTGTTTTCTTCACTGCCTGCTGACCTTCAGTGACCCGTCTATTAGGACACACAGGTCTACTTGCACATTTCCCTTTCCAACTTAAAGCCATTCAAATAATAATCTGCCTTCCTGTTTTTGCTACTGAAGTGGATAATCTCACATTTATCCACATTATCTTACATCTGCCATGTATCTGCCCTCTCCTTCAGCCTGTCCAAGCACACTGCAACATCTCTGTATTCTCCTCACAGCTCACCCTCCCACCCAGCTTTGTGTTGTCTGCAAACTTGGAGATAGTACATTCAGTTCCCTCGTCTAAATCCGTAATATATGTTGTGAAATAGCTGGGGTCCGAGCACTGATCCCTGCAGTACCTCACTAATTACTGCCCATCATTCAAAAAAAGACCCATTTATTCCCACTCTCTGTTCCCTGTCTGCTAGCCAGTTCACACGACCCCAATCCCCCGTACTTTTATTTTACACAGTAATCTCTTCTGGGAGACTTTGTCAAAAGCCTTTAGAAAGTCCAAATAAACCACATCCATTGGTTCCCCCACATCAACTCTAGTCGTTACATCTTCAGAGAATTCCCATCGATTTGTGAAGCATGATTTCACTTTCGTAAATCCGGACAGACTCTGTCCAGTCCTCTTACTGCTTTCCAACTACTCTGCTTTTAAATCTTTTACAATGGACTCTAACATTTTCCCCACTAATGATGCTAGGCTGATGGGTCTATTACTCCCAATGCTCCCTCTACTTTCCTTCTTAAATACTGGGTTACCTTGCCTATTCTCTAATCTGTAGGAGCTGTTCCAGACCCTAAAGAATCTTGGAACATTCTTTCACTACTTCTAGGGCCAGTTCCTTAAATACTCTGTGATAGAGAATATCCAGACCCCAGGAATTTCCATGGAGATTTATTAGCCTTCAATCCCATCAATTTCCCCAACACCATTTCTCTACTAATACTCCTCACTCTCACTAAACTTTGTCTTCCTCAATATTTAATGTCTGTCATTTGTGTTCTCCTTTGTGAGCACAGAACCAAAAGTATTTAGTTGGTCAGCTATTGCTTTGTTCCCATCATAAATTCCCCTGTTTCTGGCTAAGGGACCGACATGTGTCCTCACAAATATTTTTCTCTTCACACATCTATGGAAGCTTACTCTATCTTCCTTTTCTTAGTCAATCCCTCTGTCCTACTTTGCTTAATTCTCAACTACTCCCATTGCTCAGGTCTGTTGCTATTTTTGGCTAACAGTTTTTGTTGCAAGGAACAGGCAGACAATTCCTCACTTCCATTGTAAGCCAGTGTTTGGCTATATTTTCCATTTACCTTTGCCTCAGGTAGGAATAAACGTTTGTTCACCCACACGCTCTTTGATGATCGCCATTGCAGAATATTACTTCGAGATACCAGTGGGCAGGCAATGTATCAAACCAACTCAAGGCTTAGCTCATCGCCATGTCCTCTATTTAGACTCAGGATCCTAATCTTAGAATCAACCACATCATTCTCCATCCTGATGAAGAGTTTGATCGTATTATGGTCACTCATCTCCAAGGGGCCTCGCAGAAATCAACTGCCAATTACTTCTTTCTCATTAGACAGTACCCAGTCTAGAGAGGTCTGTTATCCAGTTGGTTATGTAGTTAGTGTGTTATCTAATTGGTATTCTAGTTGGTTATCTAGTTGATCTGTTATCTAGTGGGTTATGTAGATATCTAGTTGCTGTGTTATCTATCTGGTTACCTGGTTATGTTTACCTGGTTCCCAATGTGTTACCCAGAGCTGATGGCGATTGTTGTTGCTCAGTCTCTGCGTCACCATCACCACCCGCTGTCTGGGGGGTGAAGGGGATCAGCTCAATCACCCATCACCAGATAATACCCCCCCCCACACACACACCCACCCCTACACACACACACACACCCCCACACACACACCCACCCACCCTCATCCCCCACCCCTACACACACACACACACCACACACACCCACCCACCCTCATCCCCCACCCCTACACACCCACCCCCCCCACACACACCCACCCACCCTCATCCCCCACCCCTACACACACACACACACGCCCCCACACACACACCCACCCACCAAACCCACACACACCCTCATCTCCCCCCCCACACACCCCCCCCCCACACACACACACACCCACCCTCATCCCCCACCCCCCCCGCCCCCCCCCTCCCGGATCTCCCTCCCCACCCCCGTCACTGCCCTATTCCCGGTTGCGGATTCCCGGTGTGTGTTGTTCCCGCTCCCTGCTCCTTACCGGATTTCGGGGGGTATCGATAAACCGCAGCCGGCGGCACCTCCACATCCTCGAGCCCCGCTTCCTGGCGGCTGCTCAAAGACCCCATTGCCGCGCGCTCCCGGCACACTCCCGCTCCGCAAGGCGCGCTCCCGGCACACTCCCGACACTCTCCCGCGCCGCAAGGCGCGCTCCCGACACTCTCCCGCGCCGCAAGGCGCGCTCCCGGCACACTCCCGACACTCTCCCGCGCCGCAAGGCGCGCTCCCGACACACTCCCGCTCCGCAAGACGCGCTCCCGACACTCTCCCACTCTGCAATGCGCGCTCCCGACATACTCCCGCTCCGCAAGGCGCGCTCCCGGTACACTCCCGCTCCGCAAGGCGCGCTCCCGGTACACTCCCGCTCCGCAAGGCGCGCTCCCGATACTGCAGTCGGCTCGCCTCCAGCACCCGGGGGGAAGAGGCGCGCTCCCGGGTCCGAGTGAAAGGCGCGGTCCCGGGTCCAGAATCACTGGGCATCCGGACATTGGATCCGTGACCTTCTGGAAAAACAACTGGGGGCACTGATCCCCTCAGTGACCCCTGACCCTCACTGATCCCCTCAGTGACCCCTGACCCTCACTGATCCCCTCAGTGACCCCTGACCCTCACTGATCCCCTCAGTGACCCCTGACCCTCACTGATCCCCTCAGTGACCCCGACCCTCAGTGACCCCTGACCCTCACTGATCCCCTCAGTGACCCCTGACCCTCACTGATCCCCTCAGTGACCCCTGACCCTCACTGATCCCCTCAGAGACCCCTGACCCTCACTGATCCCCTCAGTGACCCCTGACCCTCACTGATCCCCTCAGTGACCCCTGACCCTCAGTGACCCCTGACCCTCACTGATCCCCTCAGTGACCCCTGACCCTCACTGATCCCCTCAGTGACCCCTGACCCTCAGTGACTCTGACCCTCCATGACCCCTGACCCCCTCCCTCCCCTCACAGAGTCTCCCTAACCCTACTCCTGGATCATTGCCCACCTAATGGGGATGTGGGTACTGACCCCTGACCCTCAGTGACCCTGACCCTCCGTGACCCCTGACCCTCAGTGACTCTGACCCTCCATGACCCCGACCCTCACTGACCCCCTCCCTCCCTTCACTCTCAGAGTCTCCCTAACCCTACTCCTGGATCATTGCCCACCCAATGGGGGAATGTGGGCACTGACCCCTGACCCTCAGTAACCCTGACTGTCTATGACCCCTGACCATCGCTGACCCCCTCAGTGACCCCACCTCCCTTCCCCCCCGCGCCCCCCACACTCAGTGTCTCCCTAGCCCTACCCCTATATCATTGCCCACCCACAGACAATGGGCCTAATGCTGTGTAATTCCTTGGCATCCCACTCTGCTTGCTTCATCAATGGCAGTTATTTCCAGAACTTTCCCATTTATCCCAACCGTTCCTGAACTGAGAGCACTTTGGCAATGTTCTCACCCACTCCCTTCAAACCACATGGTTCTGGCCCATTGTCACCATTTTGTGCCACTGTTTCCCTCATTCCTGTAACTTGCTGATCTCCACGCCTGACATTCCCAGTTACATTATTCCTTCTCAGGATAAGCCAGCTGTCACAGTGTGGGACATCACCAGGATCATCATTGTCCTCATGTGTAGTGTAGAACAATTACACACCAAATAACTCTGAGATACCACCGTCCATCTCAAAACTAAATCTCCTTTTCAAATGATATTTATTCAGACGAACAAAGTGTGGGATCAGTGGTTTGACATTCCAATACAGTGAACAGAACAAATCAGTTTGCAGCAGGATAACTCATACAATTCTGAATAAAACAATTTCCAAAAGAATTGAGGAGGTGCGCCAGAGGATTTGCTCACAAATACTCCCGGGACAGTTGGTCACTTAGTCACTATGAGGGCAGGGCAGCAGTGAGCTAGACTGGGGAGAGCGTGAGAAGGCTGGTTTGGGCAGAGCTGGTATGGATGCAAGTGTAGGCGCAGGGCTGAGGGTAGGGCTGAGGGTAGGGCTGAGGGCAGGGCTGAGGGTAGGGATGGAGGCTGAACTGGTAGTGGGTGTGTGATGGAATGGAGAGGAATTTGGTCACTCATTGCCAATACTAGGGGAGTGGGCTAACTTGCTGCCTTGGTGACTTTATCACGATTAGGTTAGAGGGTTACAGCTCCATGTTTAACACCCAGATCTCCCATCTAATGTTATCATTCAAAACTAAAGGATTAAAATCTCTGACAGGACAGAATGTTTGGATCTGCCTAGGAGCTTGCTCCTTTTACACTCTGTTCATTTCCAGTAAGATTTAATTTGAATGTTCCTGAGGACACACAGACCAAGAAAGTCATTATTGACTCAGACTTGTGCTGGGAAAACTGCTGAGCTCAGTCCCTTAACTAACTAATGTCCAAACCCAGACACCGGTTCATCACAGCAACTCTGAATACTCTCCACCACCCTCCCTGCTTTAGCATACATCCTCCCCCTGTACTCTCTCCTACCCCTCCTCTGTCAATAGACAATAGACAATAGACACAGGAGTAGGCCATCCAGCCCTTCGAGCCTGCACCGCCATTCAATATGATCATGGCTGATCATTCCTAATCAGTATCCTGTTCCAGCCTTATCTCCATACCCCTTGACTCCACTATCTTTAAGAGCTCTATCCAATTCTTTCTTAAATGAATCCAGAGACTGGGCCTCCACTGCCCTCTGGGGCAGAGCATTCCACACAGCCACCACTCTCTGGGTGAAGTAGTTTCTCCTCATCTCTGTCCTAAATGGTCTACCCCGTATTTTTAAGTTGTGTCCTCTGGTTCGGCACTCCCCCATCAACGGAAATATGTTCCCTCCTGCCAGAGTGTCCAGTCCTTTCATAAGCCTATACGTTTCAATCAGATCCCCTCTCAGTCTTCTAAACTCAAGGGTATACAAGCCCAGTCGCTTCAGTCTTTCCGTGTAAGGCAATCCTGCCACTCCAGGAATTGACCTCGTGAACCTACGCTGCACTCCCTCAATAGCCAGAATGTCTTTCCTCAAATTTGGAGACCAGAACTGCACACAGTACTCCAGGTGTGGTCTCACCAGGGCCCTGTACAGCTGCAGAAGCACCTCTTTGCTTCTATACTCAATCCCTCAATGCATACCCCCCCTGCTCTGACCCACCCACGCTCTCCTGTCATTCTCATCCCTCACCCTGTTTCAATACTTTGACCGCGTCCTAAGGACCCTAGTCTCCCCCGACTTCTCTCTGTCCCCCATACCTGTATCCCTCACTCCCAATCCAGTCCTGACTAACTCAGCCTCAGCTCCTAGCAACAATCTCTGTGTAGAACTGGGATGGACTCACACTGCTGTCAGGTGGACCCCAGACCACTGAGAGCTGACACATACTAACTCACAGTGAACTTCATTCAAACCTAGGTAAAAACAATGACTGCAGATGCTGAAAACCAAATACTGGATTAGTGGTGCTGGAAGAGCACAGCAGTTCAGGCAGCATCCAACGAGCAGCGAAATCGACGTTTCGGGCAAAAGCAAGGGCTTTTGCCCGAAACGTCGATTTCGCTGCTCGTTGGATGTTGCCTGAACTGCTGTGCTCTTCCAGCACCACTAATCCAGTATTCATTCAAACCTAAACCATCCTGGCAGGCAAACCCATCCTGAGTTACCTACTTTCTAACAAACTGCATTATTCAGGAGCACATGAAGAATGATATTGCTGTTTGATCTGGTTATTGTAAAGAAGATAGTGATGAGCGGTCTCCCTGAACCACTGCAGTCCACCTGCTGTGTGTTGATCCACAATGCCCTGAGGGAGGGAATTCCAGGATTTGGTCCCAGCAACACTGAAGGAACAGCAATATATTTCCAAGTCAGGGATGGTGTTGGGCTTGGAGAGGAACGTGCAGGGGGTGGTGACTGTTACTACAGAGAGCACTGTGTGTTTGGGCCTGACTGCTGTCACTGTTGTACTGGTAATGGGAAATGATGAGAATCTGGGTCAGTGATGAGTGATAATTGAGCCCAAGGCTACATGGAGATGTGGAATTCCTTCAGCAGTTACCTTCATTTAACAGCAGAAAGCACAATGTGAAGGAACCAACTTGGGCAAAAGCTGCCTGTTTATTCATAGCCACGGTGACCAAATGTTTTCAGAACATCTTCCCTAACAAACAAATCTCACTCACTTTAACATTCCCAGGAGCATCTGTCACCTTCCTCAGAAGCCAAAAGCCACAGACACACAACTGAATTCTTTAACAAAACTTTTCCACATATATTCATGAGTTTTAAATATTTAGAGGCTTGACAGGTGCCTGTGGTTCTACTCCTGAGGGCACGGGTACGTCCAGAGGCTGCTCTGTTGATGGGCCAGACAGTGAGGGCTGATCTGATGATGTCTCGCTCCCAATGCAAGGACACAGCAGTGATGGCTCAGTCAGGTACTGACAGTTACCGTCTGAGAACATTTCCTTTGGCATTACTGAAACTGAAAGGGAACATGATAGATGGTTAGATTGCCTCTGGGTTACTGTAGACCGTGTCTTGTACTAACGGTCTAAAGCCACCTCAGTCCCATCACTGCTACCTGTACAGAATGACCAATGGTCACAATGCCCACCTGGATCTGACACGGAAATTCATTGATCTGCTGTCAGAAACATCCATTCGCTGAATCACTGATGCTCTGTAGCAGCAGTGTGTACCACCTACAAGATGCATCGCAGCAACTCATCAAAACTCCTCCCAAAACCACCAGACCTAGAAGGACCAAGGCAATGGATTCAGATGAAAATCACCCCCTTCAAGTTCCCCTTCAACACTCACCATCCTGACTCGGAAATATATCACCGTTCCTTCACTGCTGCTAGGTCAAAATCCTGGAAGGCCCTACCTGAGGGTCTTGTGGGTCAACCCACAGCATATGGACTGTAGAGGTCATACAGGCAGATCATCCCCACCTTCTCAAGGACAGGGATGCCACACAGCAGATATCATTCTTGGATGTAGGTTTGCTCGTTGAGCTGGAAGGTTCACTTTCAGAAGTTTCGTCACCATACTAAGTTACATCATCAGTGAGCCTCCAATGAAGCACTGGTATTAGTGACCCACTTTCTATTCATGTGTTTCAGTTTCCTTGGGATTATGATGTCAGTTCCTGTGGTGATGCCATTTCCTGTTCTTTTTCTCAGAGGGTGGTAAATGGGATCCAAGTTAATGTGTTTGTTCTGGTTAGAATGCCATGCTTCGAGGAATTCTTGTGCATGTCTCTGTTTGGCTTGCACATGGATCCATCCTAGGAGGCTGAGGGGTGACCTCAATGAGGATTATAAAATTATGAGGGGCATGGATAGGATAAATAGACAAAGTCTTTTCCCTGGGGTGGGGGAGTCCAGAACGAGAGGGCATAGGTTTAGGGTGAGAGGGGAAAGATATAAAAGTGACCTGAGGGGCAACTTTTTCACACAGAGGGTGGTACATGTATGGAATGAGCTGCCAGAGGATGTGGTGGAGGCTGGTACAATTACAACATTTAAGAGGCATTTGGATGGGTATATGAATAGGAAGGATTTGGAGAGATATGGGTCAGGTGCTGGCAGGTGAGACTAGATTGGGTTGGGATATCTGGTTGACATGGACAGGTTGGACCGAAGGGTCTGTTTCTGTGCTGTACATCTCTATGACTCTTTAACTCTAATTGTCTACTGCCATTCACAACTGGATGTGGCAGGACTGCAGAGCTTTGATCTGATCTATTGGTTGTGAGCTGGCTTAGTTCTGTCTATCACTTGCTGCTTATGCTGTTTGGCACATTGTCCTATCTGGTAGCTTCACCAGATTGACACCACCCTTCCCTCCATTTTCAGGTTTGTCTAGTGCTCCAACCTAGAGTACATTCTGTGTCCTTCTGCCAAATACTGTTCAACATAGAGGAGTACTGTTTCATCAGCTGAGGGAGGACAGTATGTGGTAGTCAGCAGGAGATTTCCTGGCCCATGTTGAACCTGAAGCCTCAAGTCTTCATGGGGTCTGCCGTCAACATTATGAACTCCCAAAGGAACTCTCTCCTGACTGTATCCCACTGTGCTGCCCCTGTGCTGGGCCTGTTCTGCCAGTGAGACAGGGCACATCCAGGGATGGTGATGGTGGTAATGGCCAGATTGGAAGGTAAGGAATGGCAGCAGCTCATCCTGTGAACGATGCTATGTGATAGACAATAAATAATAGACAATAGTTGCAGGAGTAGGCCATTCTGCCCTTCGAGCCTGCACCACCATTCAATATGATCATGGCTGATCATCCTTAATCAGTACCCTGTTCCTGCCTTATCTCCATAACCCTTGATTCCACTATCCTTGAGAGCTCTATCCAACTCTTTCTTAAATGAATCCAGAGACTGGGCCTCCACTGCCCTCTGGGGCAGAGCATTCCACACACCCACCACTCTCTGGGTGAAGAAGTTTCTCCTCATCTCTGTCCTAAATGGTCGACACTGTATTTTTAAGCTGTGTCCTCTGGTTCGGCACTCACCCATCAGCGGAAACATGTTTCCTGCCTCCAGAGTGTCCAATCCTTTAATAATCTTATATGTCTCAATCAGATCCCCTCTCAGTCTTCTAAACTCAAGGATATACAAGCCCAGTCGCTCCAGCCTTTCAGTGTAAGGTAATCCCGCCATTCCAAGAATTGACCTCGTGAACCTACGCTGCACTCCCTCAATAGCCAGAATGTCTTTCCTCAAATTTGGAGACCAGAACTGCACACAATACTCCAGGTGTGGTCTCACCAGGGCCCTGTACAGCTGCAGAAGAACCTCTTTGCTTCTATACTCAATCCCTCTTGTTATGAAGGCCAGCATGCTATTAGCCTTCTTCACTACCTGCTGTACCTGCATGCTTCCCTTCATTGACTGGTGTACAAGAACACCCAGATCTCTTTGTACTGCCCCTTTACCTAACTTGATTCCACTTAGGTAGTAATCTGCCTTCCTGTTCTTGCCACCAAAGTCGGTAACCATATATTTATCCATATTAAACTGCATCTGCCATGCATCTGACCACTCACCTAACTTGTTCAGGTCACCCTGTAATCTCCTAACGTCCTCCTCACATTTCACCCTGTCACCCAGCTTAGTATCATCAGCAAATTTGCTAATGTTATTGCTGATACCATCTTCTATATCATTAACATATTATATAAAGCTGCGGTCCCAGTACTGATCCTTGTGATACCCCACTGCCTGCCATTCTGAAATGGAGCTGTTTATCACTACTCTTTGTTTCCTATCAGCCAACCAACTTTCAATCCAAGTTAGTACTTTGCCCCCAATACCATGCACCCTAATTTTGCTCACTAACCTCCTATGTAGGATTTTATCAAAAGCTTTCTGAAAGTCCAGGTGCACTACATCTACTGGATTGCCCTCGTCCATCTTCAGAGTTACATCCTCAAAAGATTCCAGAAGATTAGTCAAGCATGATTTCCCCTTCATAAATCCATGCTGACTCTGACCTATCCTGTTACTACTATCCAGATGTGTCATAATTTCATCCTTTATAATAGACTCCAGCATCTTTCCCACCACTGAGGTCAGACTAACTGGTCTATAATTTCTCTCTCCCACCTTTCTTAAAAAGTGGTATAACATTAGCCACCCTCCAATCCTCAGGAACTGATCCCGAATCTATCGAACTTTGGAAAATAATCACAAATGCATCCACGATTTCTTGAGCCACCTCCTTCAGTACCCTGGGATGTAGACCATCAGGCCCTGGGGACTTATCAACCTTCAGACCTAACAGTCTCTCCAACACCAAATCCTGGCAAATATAAATTCCCTTCAGTTCAGGTCCTTCAGCCGCTGTTACCTCAAGGAGATTGCTTGTCTTCCCCAGTGAACACAGATCTGAAGTACCAATTCAACTCTTCTGCCATTTCTTTGTTCCCTGTAATATATTCCTCTGTTTCTGTCTTCAAGGGCCCAATTTTAGTCTTCACCATTTTTTTGCCTTGCACATACCTAAAAAAGCTTTTACTATCCTCCTTTATATTTTTGGCCAGTTTACCTTCGTACCTCATTTTTTCTTTGTGTATTTCCTTCTTAGTAATCCTCTGTTGTTCTTTAAAAGCTTCCCAGTCCTCCGTTTTCCCACTTATCTTTGCTATGTTATACTTCTTCTCTTGTAAAGTGAGCATCTCTCTGCACTCCAGACTCTTTGGTCCTACCTCTCATTTGCAACAAAATTAATTCTACAAGAACAAAAAGGAAATCCAGAAATTCCCAGGTTTCTCTCAATGATAAATTACTATTAGCCAGATACAAATGTTGTCTAAGTTCTGTCAAACATTCTCAGGAATGTTCACAACATGATCAGAGATACAAGATGCCGAACTGATTCAGAAAGTAGACACAGTTCAGTCATTCACTGACCACTAAATCTGCACGAGCTTCTGTAATGGGGCTGTGAACCCTCCCTCAGTGCTCCACTCAATGGTCCATCCCCAATACTCAGCAACAATGGCTCAAGACTGGGCACAATAAACACCCATATCCTAGAAGAATGGGCACAGCTTTTTAACCACATCCCCATCAGCTTTCCACAATCAGCATACTGCCACAAAATTGCCACCAGTTAGTCTTTCAATGACCCTTCCACACTCTGTTAAAAACCCCACTAACAGAATCACACTCCTACCTAGGAGTAGCCATCACAGGGCTAGAGGTGACAGCCTGGTTAAGAGACTGACTGAATTGCTTCAGTCCATGTAGCAGCACAGAACCATCCCACAAGAATACAAGGTGCCTCTACTATCCATGTGTCCAAGTGGCATAGCTGCCTCAAGAGTGTGGTATGGGCTTGCTCTCTGATGCACAAGACAATCAGCCCCAAGACAGAGGTTCAGTAGGAGCCTGAGTGAGGAAGAAGCCATCGAGAGCCAGTGCTCCCCAGTCCAAGGAGCTGGAGCTGAGGACAGGGAGCTGAGCAGGAAACTCTCTCGGGCAGGTGATTATGAGACACATGCTACAATTGCCAAAGCAACTTCTAAGAGCAGACTTCAATGATCTGTCTGGGAATGGACGGGAGTGAAAACCCTGACAGGACTGAACACAGGAATACTCCTATACACCCTGCTTTACACAGGAGGATACTACAGTCAGAGATCAGCATGTCTGGCAGATCTATCACTGTCAATGGAGAAGTCTTCAGAATCGACAGAAGATCAAAGGAGAGGAAAAAAACACCAAACGTTGAAACGCTCACTGAACCTGTCACTGCAAACACCCATAACATAATTAATTAGGCACAACCAGGTCAGGCTTGACACATAGCCAGAATGATCGGCAATCATATACAACTCTCTCAGCACCGACCCTCCGACAGTGCCCGCTCCCTCAGCACTGACCCTCCGACAGTACAGCACTCCCTCAGCACTGACCCTCCGACAGTGCGGCACTCCCTCAGCACTGACCCTCCGACAGTACCCACTCCCTCAGCACTGACCCTCCGACAGTACCCACTCCCTCAGCACTGACCCTCCGACAGTGCCCACTCCCTCAGCATCGACCCTCCGACAATGCGGCACTCCCTCAGCACTGACCCTCCGACAGTGCCCACTCCCTCAGCACTGACCCTCTGACAGTGCGGCACTCCCTCAGCACTGACCCTCCGACAGTGCCCACTCCCTCAGCACTGACCCTCCGACAGTGCCCACTCCCTCAGCACCGACCCTCCGACAGTGCGGCGCTCCCTCAGCACCGACCCTCCGACAGTGCGGCGCTCCCTCAGCACCGACCCTCCGACAGTGCGACGCTCCCTCAGCACCGACCCTCCGACAGTGCGACGCTCCCTCAGCACCGACCCTCCGACAGTGCGGCGCTCCCTCAGCACCGACCCTCCGACAGTGCGGCGCTCCCTCAGCACCGACCCTCCGACAGTGCGGCGCTCCCTCAGCACCGACCCTCCGACAGTGCGGCGCTCCCTCAGCACCGACCCTCCGACAGTGCGGCGCTCCCTCAGCACCGACCCTCCGACAGTGCGGCGCTCCCTCAGCACCGACCCTCCGACAGTGCGGCGCTCCCTCAGCACCGACCCTCCGACAGTGCGGCGCTCCCTCAGCACCGACCCTCCGACAGTGCGGCGCTCCCTCAGCACCGACCCTCCGACAGTGCGGCGCTCCCTCAGCACCGACCCTCCGACAGTGCGGCGCTCCCTCAGCACCGACCCTCCGACAGTGCGGCGCTCCCTCAGCACCGACCCTCCGACAGTGCGGCACTCCCCCAGCACCGACCCTCCGACAGTGCGGGGCTCCCTCAGCACTGACCCTCTGACAGTGCGGGGCTCCCTCAGCACTGACCCTCTGACAGTGCGGGGCTCCCTCAGCACTGACCCTCTGACAGTGCGGGGCTCCCTCAGCACTGACCCTCTGACAGTGCGGGGCTCCCTCAGCACTGACCCTCCGACAGTGCGGGGCTCCCTCAGCACTGACCCTCCGACAGTGCGGGGCTCCCTCAGCACTGACCCTCTGACAGTGCGGCGTTCCCTCAGCACTGACCCTCCGACAGTGCCCACTCCCTCAGCACTGACCCTCCGACAGTGCGGCACTCCCTCAGCACTGACCCTCTGACAGTGCGGCACTCCCTCAGCACTGACCCTCCGACAGTGCGGCACTCCCTCAGCACTGACCCTCCGACAGTGCGGCACTCCCTCAGCACTGACCCTCTGACAGTGCGGCACTCCCTCAGCACTGACCCTCTGACAGTGCGGCACTCCCTCAGCACTGACCCTCCGACAGTGCGGCGGTCCCTCAGCACTGACCCTCTGACAGTGCGGCGGTCCCTCAGCACTGACCCTCTGACAGTGCGGGGCTCCCTCAGCACGACCCTCCGACAGTGCGGGGCTCCCTCAGCACTGACCCTCCGACAGTGCGGGGCTCCCTCAGCACTGACCCTCCGACAGTGCGGCACTCCCTCAGCACTGACCCTCCGACAGTGCCCACTCCCTCAGCACTGACCCTCCAACAGTGCCCACTCCCTCAGCACCGACCCTCCGACAGGTTGGGCAGCACTGTGTGGGGTAGCACCTTGTGACAGAGAAAGAGTACTGTTTGAGATAGTTCCCTTTCAATGAGCCCTGTGGGAAATCCCTGTGGGCTAGCTGGGTCGGTGGTGAGTGAGTGCCCTGAGGGAGGGTAGTTTGAGTGAAGTGTGTGGTGTGGAGTTCTGGCGGGTGAGATTTGAATGCCCCTACCTGGTGGTTTGATGGATGGGAGGTGTGGACAGCACAAGGGATTGCAGGCTGGTCTGCACGATGAGCCCTTCCGAGAGGAGCAATGAGCAGGTCTGCACTTGTTCACTGTAAGAGGAAAGAGCATGTGAGACCGTCAACAGTCTGAGCTGTCAGTAACAGCAAGGTAACGGGGGCATGGGGGAGACAGGGATTGGGGAGCAGATGGGGACAGGGGAGGCGCGACAGGTACTGGGGGAGAGTGGGGGATGGGTGCTGATGAGGATAGGGGTGGAGTTGGCGACAGAAGGGGAGACGGGGACTGGGGAGTTGGGGATGGGGTGGTGGGGAGTTGGGGATGGGGTGGTGGGGAGTTGGGGATGGTGTCGGAGATGGGGTGAAGTGAGGATGGGGGTGGAGTCAGGGACGGTGGGCGGAGGGAGAGACAGGGAGTTGCTGGGGGGGGTGGGGTGGGGGAGGGGGTAGGGGAGTGAGACCCATGATTGGATTGTTCCATGAGTGATGACAGGTACTCAATGGCCTGAAGAATCTCAGTCTGAACTGTAAACGACAGCTGAAGGTGCTGGACCCTCATAAAGCAAGATTTTGGATTGCTGAGTGTGTTTTGATGGGAGTAGGGACAATACCGAGCTGTAGTCTTGTGAACATTCTGAATATAATTTCCACAGACTGCACAAAGCAGCCCCAGAAATCTTTGCAAATCAGAATGGTTTGAAAATATGAAATTCCAAAATAACTCCAAGAAATACTGAACTTCCAGCTGGATCACTGCAAACTGAAAACCCAATGACAAATGAAAGTCTGGGTTGTGGATAGTGTGTGAGAGTGGAGTGCTGGTGTTCCATACCATCCTTGGCTGTTAGAGATGGCAGCTTGCAGCTGCTCCTTGTCTTGGGCAGCTGTACCTCCACATTGGCCACCACCGAATCTGCCCACTGTTAGAGAAAGAATGGAGGTTAGCACCCAATCACTGCTGAGGGTGAGAAGCACCAACAACACTGTGTGTGATCACCAATGATCACACGGCTATCCCTTGAGAGACACTTTCAAATCAACTGCTCAGGCATGTACTGACGCAGCTCTGGAGCAGGTAGGTCTCCTGGTCCACAGCTAAGGACACTACCACTGCACATCAAGAGCCCATAATGTCAGAGACGAAGGCTGTCATCCCAATATATCAGGAGACATGGCCCCATTAGTCCACTGTGTAGGTAAGGGACAGTTTTAAAACAAACTCTGGATACACTAACACTGGCACTGGGTACACCAACACTGGGTACCCTGCTACTGGATACACTAACACTGGCACTGGGGACACTGGCATTGGGTACACTGACATTGGATACACTAACACTGGCACTGGATACACCAACACTGGGTACCCTGACATTGGAGACACCAACACTGGCACTGGGTACACCGACACTGGATACACTGGCATTGTATACACCAACACTGGCACTGGGTACACCAACACTGGCAAAGGGTACACCAACACTGGATACACTGGTATTGGATACACCAACACTGGCACTGCGTACATTGACACTGGGTACTCTGATATTGGATACACCAACACTGGCACTGGGTACACCGACAGTGAAGCCATAGGGGTAGAACTTCAAAACCATCACATTACTACCATACCCTAAGAGTTCAGAGAAACACAAGAGCAGATATACAGGCAAAGTTCGGTGAAATAAAACTAAAGGGTAGGGAGAGTGGGTGATTTCAACCTCCCCAGCATTAACTGGAGTAGTCATAGTGTGAAGGGTTTTAGAGGGAACGGAATTCTTAAACTGTACCCAGAAGAGATTTTGCAGCCAGTCTGTAGAAAGCTCGAGAAGAGAGGGGATGAACTGGGATTTCATCTTAGGCAGTGCAGCTGGCCGAGGGTTTGGAGTATCAAAGGGAAGCATTGTGCAGGCAGCGATCGTAACTCCATTAGTTTCCAGACTGTCCTGGGAAAGGACAGGAATGGGCCTGAAATCAAAATTCTCAATTAGGGGGAAGCTGGTTTTAATAAAATCAGATAGGAATTGGCCAGAATGGACTGGCAGCTGATACTTTCAGGTAAATGTGTCAGAAAACTGGGACCCATTTAAGGAGAAAATAGGAAGAGTCCAGGGTCAGCATGTTCCAATAATTAAAAAGGCAGGATCATCAAATCCTGTGAACCCTGGATATTGACGGATACATGGGTTGGAGAAAGACAAAAAGGAAGGCTTCTGGCAGATAACAAGACTCAAAACAGCAGAGGCCCGAGAGAAGTTCAGAATGTGTGAGGGGAAACTTAGACAGGAAATTAGAGGAGCAAAATGGGCGATGAAAGAATAATGGCAGGTAAAATAAAAGGAAGTCCTTTGTTATTTTACAATTAAATTAAGGGGGATATACGATAACTAGGAAACTTAAGGAGCACAGTGGGAATTTGCATATGGAGCCAGCAAACCTACAGGTTGTTCTGGTATAACACGGCGTTTCTTCAACACGGCGTTTCTTCAACACGGCGTTTCTTTCACATGAATTGGCTCTAACACAATTGATAAATTGTGGATGCTGTTTGGATAATGCAATCTTTCTACTAAAAAGGTTTAGCGATTTTCCACAGTGTGAGGTCAGAGGAACACAACTGTTGTGTTATAGCAGGACGACCTGTACAGAATTGGGGGTGGTAGGAAACACAGGATGATGGCCAATGGTGTGGGATGTGACTGAAAATGTGTCCGGTCGGGTTCTACAGGGATCTGTCTTGCTGTTTGTGGTTTATATAACCAATTCAGACTTGAACACTGAAGGGTTGATCAGTAAGAAGACAGTATGAAAAAGTGGTGGGTTGGTAAATAATGAAGAGGTGGATAGCCTTAGAGTACAAGATGATAAAGACAGGCTGATCAGTGGCAAATGGAATACAATCTGGAAAAGAGAGAGATAATGCACTTGGGAATGACAAGCAAAGTAAGGGCGGGGGGGGGTGGGGGGTGGGGGGGGTAGGACCCTGAGAAGAATGAGGACTCAGAGGGACCTTGGTGTGCATATCCCCTGTCCCTGAAAGGAATAGGGCAGGTAGAGACAGTGGTTAAGGAGACATATGATACGTTTGCCTTTATCAGCCAAAGCAGAGAATTTAGGAGCAGGGAAATGATGTTGGAGCTACATCAACAGTTGGTTAGGCCACAGCTAGATTAATTTGCATAGTTCTGGAATCCACATTGTAGGAGGGATGAGATTCAACTGGAGCAGGGACAGAGCTGATTTGCCGGGATATTGCATGGAATGAGAGCTTCAGTTATGAAAAGAAATTGGCTAAAATGGGAAGCAAAAACAGAAAGTGCTGGAAAACCTCTGCAGATTTGGCAATATCTGTGGAGGTAAAGCAGAGTTATGTTACAGGTCCAGTGACCAATCTTCAGACTTCAGAGACAATGACAGATGGGTAAAATTATGAGGGGAATTAACAGGGTGGATCGGAAAAAACCTTCCCTCTTGATGGATGGATCAAATGGACCAGGGGCACAGATTGAAGGTAAGAGGCAGGAGGTTTAAAGGGGCCATGAGGAAAAACATTGGAACTCACTGCCTGTAAGGGTGGGGGAGACAGAAACCCTCATTACATTGAAGGAGGATTTAGGTCTGCAATTGTGGGCCGGGTGATGGAAAAGGGGGTTAGAACAGTTAGGTGGTTGGTTTTGACCCAGCACAGACAATGGGTTGAAGAGCCTTTTTCTGTGCTGTAGACCTCCATAACACACCACTCTCCTGATCCAGAGGCTGGATTAGTGGGGCTAGAAAAGCACCACAGTTCAAGCAGCATCCGAGGAGCAGGAAAATCGACGTTTTGGGCAAAAGTCCTTCATCAGGATCCAGACGACACAACCTCATCCAGAGGACACAGCCCCTTCCAGAGGACACAGCCCCACCCAGTGGATCCCTGATCCAGAGGACATGCCCCCCATCTCGAGGATACCCCTTCCCCCTCCCCCCGTCCATCTCTGGCCAAACCTTGTTGGGGTGCTCCTCATCCAGCAGCATGCTCAGGTGATGATCATATCCCTTCAGGCCCCGGCGATGGTAACCAGATGTCAGGGTATGGCTCCCACCACAGCTCCGGGCATTTGGTGGGAAGTTCTCAATCAGATCAGAAATCCGTTCTCTGAGAAAAAGGGAACAGGTGACAGACAGAGTCCGACAGAATGACTCCCAGAACAAGTCTCCCAAAACACTTGCAATGGCGCTTCCACCCTCCAAACTGACCACCCACCAAACTGACCACCCACCAAACTGACCATCTCCAAACTGGCCACCCACCAAACTGGCCACCCACCAAACTGACCAACCTCCAAACTGACCACCCTCCGACTCTCATCCATCACAATAACTCAGCGAGTGTTCAATCACTGACACCGTCTCTCACCACAGCAACGTCTTCATGGCATTTTCCAACATGACCCAATCTTCACTCTGTGCAGAAGGTGGTGATCTGAGCACATCGAATTCAGCCGGCATTCCTGCTGTCAGCTGTCCACTGTCCCGTCCACAAAGTGTATCCCCAGATCTTTCATTATCAATCTTATGTTTAAAACCTCCCATTCCCTGTTCACACTTCCCATCACAGAGTGCAAACACTGACCTAGAGCAGGCCTCCCCTCCCCGTTCCCCCATCACTGCTTCAGTACAAACCTGCATTCCCCTCACCCTACCACTCAGACTCAATTAACCATAAACTGAACCCCCACCTTAACCATCTCCAACTGGGGTGGCAATGCCACTGGGCTAGTAATCCAGAACCCCAAGCTGATGTTCTGGGCATGTGGGCTCGAATCCCACTAATGGCTGAGGGAGAAATTAGAATTTAATAAATAATCCAGAATTCAAACCTGGCCCTAATGGAGTTTACTATCAGTTGTACAAATATATGGTTCAAACCCAACATGCCTGCCTGGTCTGACCTATAGCTGACATTAGACCCACAACAATGTGGTTGATTCTTAATGCACCCTGAAATGGCCAAGCAAATTGTCCAGTTTAAGGGGTGATTAGGGATGGACAGTAACTCCTGTCCCAGCCAATTACTCACATCCCACACACAAAAAAAAACTTCCTGGAATCTCTTCCCTTTTCTGAAATGAATGGCCAAGCCAAATATTGCTCTCAGTCTGAACTCTCCCTCAACTCACCCAAAATGGAGTATAACAATCCTCTTTGAGTGTGACATGATGAATTATCTCTCTTTGACCTCTTGGTATCCAGTGACCCAGCAATCATTCTTTACCTCTCCAGCAGCTTAACCCTGTTACCATTGCAGCTTCCCAAATCTATTCTCAGGTCCCCTACCCACCTTCTTCCCTCCTCCATCTCCCTCTCTTTCCCCCACCTCACCTCTTTCTCTCTGTCCCTCTGTCCTCCACCTCCCCCCACTCCCCACTTCCTCCTCAATGCCTGTGGTATCATCGATTTGGTAAATATTCATCCTGGATGATTCCATCTAATGGAAGATCAAAACGATCTTGGATTCTTGCCAGAAACTCCCTTCTCCAGTTCCTTCCCTGACCACTGTCTTATGCAGAATCCTGAGCTCCCTTTCCATTCCTGTAGCTTGTCCATCACTGAAATGACCTCTACCTTGAGCATTAATCACCTGCCATCATCCAGAATTCCCTTAAATCGCCTCATTTCCTACAATCTCAAAACTTACAGGCCTCCTCATCTCTCCAGAAAGCCAGATATTCACCAGAATATATCCATCTGGAACCCCAAATGGTACCAGGTACCTCTGTAACCCCAGAGCCCCGGATTCACAGATCCCCATGTCCCTCAGAGGGCCCAGGGATTAAAGTTAGATTGAGTACTCTCTCTGGAATCTTTCCTAGGATCATAGAATCCCTACAGTGTGGAATACGATCTTAACCTAAATCTGGCTACGTTTCCTTCAGGACCAGAAATCTTATTAACACAAAATATAATGGGTCTGTGTCTATATCTTGACTGTTGTACTCAGCAAACACATGGTGCGGGTTTCTCAAAGATTTCTTCATCCAACCTTTATCAGGCGTTGGTTGTCTTGTTGGGAACTTATGACAATGATTGAGTTTCTGGAGAGAAACAGAGGTCAGTCCTCAAAATCCCAGTTTTGCCAGGGCTCCTTGATTCCTTACTCGGTCAAATGTGGCCTTGATGTCAAGAGCTGTCTCTCTCCCCACCCCTCGGGAATTCAGCTCCTTTGCCCATGTTTGAACCAAGGCTGTAATGAGGTCAGGAGCTGAGTGACCCTGGCAAACCCCAAACTGGGTGTTACTGAGCAGGTTATTGCTGAGCAGGTGCTGCTTGATAGCCCTGTTGATAACCCCTTCCATCACTTTACTGATGATGGAGAGTAGACTGATGGGGTGGGAACTGGCCAGGTTGGATTTGTCCTGCTTTTGATATAAAGGATATACCTGGGTACAATGCTGTGAGTATGACTATGTCAGGTGGTTGCTTGATTAATGAGGAGCTCTCACAATTTTAGCAGAAGGCCCCAGATGTTGGTCAGGCGGATTTTGTAGAGTTGATAATTTCTGGTGCCCAGGTTGATGCCAAGTGGTCTACCTGTTTTTAGTGGTTTGAAAGAAGCATGCAGCTCAGAATCAACATTTTGCTGTGGGTCTGGAGTCACATGTAGGTTAGACCAGGTAAGGACAGCAGCTTCCTTCCCTAGGGGACATTGATTTCATTGTCATCATTACACTTGTAATTCAAGATGGTTTGAATTTCAATGCAAACCCCACCTGCCATGGTGCAGTTCAAACCCATGTCCCCACAGCATTGTTTGGGAGCCTCTGAATGATTGATTGAATGACAGCACCTCTCTGCTTTTACATGCCATGAACATCAACTAGCCACAAAAGACATGACCCACTATCACAAATGTCCTTATATATGGATGAGGAAGGACACTTATTTGACTAAGACAACACATCCATCTAAGGACAAGCCAGAGACATGCACGAGAATTCCTAGAAGCATGGCAATCCAAACAGAACTCTATCAACAAACATATTGACTTGGGTCCCATTTACCACCCTCTGAGAAAAAGAACAGGAAATGACATCACCAACCCAAGGAAACTTAAATATCTAAATAGAAAGTGGGCTACACCACCAGTGCTTCATCTGGAGGCTCACTGAAGATGTCACCTAGTACGGTGATGAAACATCTGAAAACGAACCTTCCGGTTCAGCGAGCAAACCTACATCTAGAACCTCAACCTGAGCTACAAATCTTCTCAAAATTCGCTAAAGACATATTCCGTCAAAGCTTTTCATCTTACAGTTGTCAGGGATTTCACAAGAATTCAACTTCAAAAAGAAGAAAAACATTTTGTTTGCATGGGAACAGAGTATAGATTGGTTAGCAAATTGACTCTGATTGTTAGAGGAGTTACCATGGGGAATGGTCCCTCTACTGGTGATTGACAGTTAACTGCCATACTTTGTTTAGATTTCAAATCAGACGGGTCGACTCTGGTCGGAGCATTGACCTGAGAACTGAATCAAGTAACAGCCAAGTTAAAACCAGTGCAGTAACCTGAGATGGTTTCTTATGAAGTATGTTCCCAGCACAGGAGATGGAGCATATGTGCAGACCACCCATGATCCTGTGCATTGGGCCAAAGGCAGAAGACCAGCTCTAAAGTCCTCAACAAAGTGTTTAACTGAGAATGAGACCATCGCAGAAAGCACTTACCCCATTTTCACCAGTACTTTCACCAGACTGCTCTACTGTGCTGAAGCCTTGCTTGTTAGAAGGTGCTCTTTGGGAACACTCTCAAAACATATCAGTTACTTATACTCTAGGCTCTAAACAAACAGTTCATGAAGTTTAAATTCATAGTGATTTTGCCCATTTGTTTCTGACAATAAGGAGAGGGAAGCAGGTGATTAGATGATGATAGTGTAACTATTTCACAGTGGAAGTGATTTGAAAACATCGTGATTATTTGCAGAGAATTACTAAGCCTTGAGCCAGTTTTGTGTAGGTATCTGCTGGGCTCTCCCTCCCACTAACACAGCCTCTTCATTCACAGCTAATTCATTGAACATTACCAGATCTAGAGTAGAATCCCTGGCTGTCTCTAAAATGTACTCTTGAAAGACATTTTCCTGAAAACATTCTAAGAATTAATTTTCCAGGCTACCTTTTCCAATGTAACCATGGCTATTGCAGTTTCCTGCCCCTTTTACTCTGATCTAGACTGTACCTACTGTTAATGGGCTTAGAAGGTGTTTCTACTAGTCACCTTTTATATTTCCTATCTCTTACCTGCACCCAAAACTGATACTAGTTGTCACTCTGAAGTAAATGCTATCTCTCCCTAATACCTAACTTTCAGAGCTACCCACCATCTTTTCCTAGCTTCTGATCTTTCAAACTGTTAAATATCCTTCAATATTTAGTTCTGAGGCTTTGTTATCATATCTCTGTAGTGGCTCAACATATTTATTTATAAAAAGAGAACTGCAGATGCTGGAAATCAGAAACAAAAACAGAAATTGCTGGAAAAACTCAGCAGGACAGACAGCATCTGTAGAGAGAAAGCAGAGTCAATATTTTGGGTCCAAAGTTAAAATCACACAACACCAGGTTATAGTCCAACAGGTTTATTTGGAAGCACTAACTGTCAGAGCGCCGCTCCTTCATCAGGTGGTTGTGGAGAATAAGATTGTAAGACACAGAATTTACAGCAAAGGTTTACAGTGTGATGTAACTGAAATGACGTATTGAAAAAGACCTGGATTGTTTGTTAGGTCTCTCATCTTTCAGAATCACCATGTAGGTTTCAGTTCTTTCATATGTAAATCACAAAACTTTTTTAAAAGTTACAGAAGCTACAGCAATAAAAGAATGGACACTACAGAACAATCACCAGACAGGAGTGTTCCCTCCCTGTCGGCGAACACTTCAGCGGTCCAGGACATTCGACCTCGGACCTTCAGGTGACCAACCTCCAAGGCGGACTTCAGGACAGGCAGCAATGAATAGTGTCCGAGCAGAGGCTGATAGCCAAGTTCAGTCCCCATTGGGATGGCCTCAATCGGGACCTTGGGTTCATATCACACTCCAGGTGACCCCATTGCACTATACACACACACAGACACTCATACACACGCATACTCAGACCCTCTCTCATACACTCACACATACACTCCCACACACACCCTCTCACAGACCTAAACCCCTTTACACTCACCCACATGCACACACCTTCTCACAGACACTCATAGCCTTCCTCCCTCCCACCCACACACACATATATATAGAAGTTTGTGGGGTGAATTTGTACTTGCAGAATTATGTTGTACTTTTCTCAAAAACTACATGAATCCACGTAAGATTCTGTAAATCCGTTTTTTAGATTAGAATCAGTATGACCATTGTAGCACAGACAGCCTCACACAGGGGAGCTCACACCTTCAATACCTTATCTGGGCCGACATGACACCAATTGTTAAAGTGCATTCGAGAATGTAACTATTAAAAAACGTTTTGTGATTTACATATTAAAGAATTGATGCCAACCTGGTCATTCTAAAAGCTGAGAGAACTAACAAACAATTTGGGTCTTTTTCAATACATAATTTCAGTTACATCATACTGGAAAGTTTTGCTATAAATTCTGTGTCTTACAATCTTATTCTCCACAATCACCCAATGAAGGAGCAGCACAGCAAAAGCTAGTGCTTCCAAATAAGGACTGTAACCTGGTGTTGTGTGATTTTTAAACTTTGTATACCCTAGTCCAACACCAGCGTCTCCAAATTATTTTGGGTCCAGTGATCCTTCTTTACAACTGGTTATAGCTAGGAAAAGGTTGGTATACACAGGTATACTGAAGATGCAGGGGAGGCAGGGGGAGGAATAAATGAGAGGTGAAGATGGAACCCAGAGAGAAAGGAAACCAGTGGATAGATAAAGGAATGGGTAAAGGTGATGTGCCCTCACACTCAGTCACACTCCAATTATTATTACCCAAATTATCACCCTGGTCTTTATCTCACTGCTTTCCTTTGATAGGCCATATCCTTTCTTACTCGTTCCCTTCCCTTTACTGTTTCAGTTGAAGACCTTCCCAAGGTCCTTATTATACGTTTGTTGAGTCACTGTTCCCCACACGGTTCACGTGGGCCTACTGTTAATGGGGAATGATAACAGCTGACAATGAGCCAATATGATGACAAGGCCTGGGGTGTAGGGCTTGGGGTAAGGACATGGGAGAAGGTGCTCAGAGGTGAGAGGGGAAAGATATAAGAGAGACCTAAGGGGCAACGTTTTCACACAGAGGGTGGTACTTGTATGGAATGAGCTGCCAGAGGAAGTGGAGGAGGCTGGTACAATTGCAACATCTGGATGGGTATATGAATAAGAAGGGGCAGATATGGGCCAAGTGCTGGAAAATGGGACTAGAATTATTTAGGATATCTGATCGGCATGAACGAGTTGGACTGAGGGGTCTGTTTCCGTGTTGAACAAAGTCTATTTATTAAAATCTGGGCTAGCACTTTTTCCATTTTGTTACAAACACTGGGTTACAAATACCTCACCCAAAATTCTATCTACATCTTGTTTTGCAAGTTGGCCTCAGCAGTTGATGTGCCCTCACACTCAGTCACACTCCAATTATTATTACCCAAATTATCACCCTGGTCTTTATCTCACTGCTTTCCTTTGATAGGCCATATCCTTTCTTACTCGTTCCCTTCCCTTTACTGTTTCAGTTGAAGACCTTCCCAAGGTCCTTATTATACGTTTGTTGAGTCACTGTTCCCCACACGGTTCACGTGGGCCTACTGTTAATGATACAGCTCTCTCTTTCCCCAGCTCTGGTACCAACATCCCATGTCCTAAAACCTATTCCTCCCCCATCAACATGTGAGCCATGCATTTACCTGACATATCCTCCTCCAATTTGCGAATGGCTCAGGTAATAATCTGGGGGGGGGGCAGGGGGGGGAAGGGGGTTTGCTTTTTAATTGAACTCCTAGCTACCAATAACCTTGAAACAGATCCTGTCTTTGTTGTTCATATGGACCATGAGCAGTGAATGCTCCCCGCCCTGCTGCCAGTCACTCTCTCTGCAGCTGTGAATGGAAGTTCCTAACCTCTGACCCTGGCCAGTACACACAGCTGACCTTGACTCTCTCCCTCAGCTTCAGAGAACATTGTCTCACCCCTCCGTACTGATCCTACTGCCACAATATTCCTGTTAACTGCTTTCACTCAAATAGCTACATGTGTCATGGTCAGTTTGTTTACCACACCCCCTTACCCTGGCAGGTCCTGCTCTGGTCCACATGAGCTGCAAGGACCTTGAGTCACTTGGATAACTAAGGGCTGACGCTCCTGACCTTCTCACCTTCTTCACTCACACTCACAGCCACGTCTCTGACCAGGAGCTAAACTAGACTCCACTAATCAAACAAGCATGACCATCTGGCTGAAGGAAACCATCTCCCTCCCTGAGGGGTCAGCAGTGACAGTGACCAGGCTGAGGTGTGGGAGTGGCCAGGCCGGGTTTGAGTGACCAGGCTGTGTGTGGGAGTGACCAGGTCAGGGTATGGGAGTGACCAGGCTGGGGTGAGTGACCAGGCTGGAGTGGGAGTGACTAGGCCAGGTGTGGATGACCCAGACTGGGTGTGGGAGTGACCAGGCTGGAGTGAGAGTGACCAGGCCAGGTGTGGATGACCCAGACTGGGTGTGAGTGACTAGGCCGGGTGTGGGAGTGACCAGGCTGGAGTGAGAGTGACCAGGCCGGGTGTGGATGACCCAGACCGGGTGTGAGTGACTAGGCCGGGTGTGGGAGTGACCAGGCTGGAGTGGCAGTGATCAGGCCGGGTGTGGATGACCCAGACTGGGTGTGAGTGACTAGGCCGGGTATGGGAGTGACCAGGCTGGAGTGGGAGTGACCAGGCTGGGTGTGGATGACCCAGACTGGGTGTGAGTGACTAGGCCGGGTGTGGGAGTGACCAGGCTGGAGTGGGAGTGACCAGGCTGGGTGTGGATGACCCAGACTGGGTGTGGATGACCCAGACTGGGTGTGAGTGTGCCTGTGACTCTGGTACATCTGTAGATATGACGGTTTATTTGCGCAGTAATGGTGGGGACCACAGTCACTCTATAATCCAGTGCGTCTGTGTCTCCATGTCCTTGTCCACACCATCTTCTTCACATTAGTGTGACCCTCCCTTACACTATTCCCCATCTCTTCTCATACTCACGATTTGGTGAGACTCTCATACATTTTGCGAGGAGCTGGTCTTGCTATTGGACAGCCTATATGAAGTAGGGGCCTTAGAAATGGACTCACTGCCTTGATTGATCCCTTAAAGTGGCTCTGTACACTCGCTATCTGTCTACACAGGCTGAGGTGCAGGTGCTGCATGTTGCTGATGTTCTGATCATGTTGGGCGTGGGACTGCACTCTGTGAACAGGGAAACATGGCATTTACATTGCTACAAAATTCTAAACCACAAAGAGATCGAGACTGAGTGGAACAGTTGTGCCAGTGTCCTTCTGATGTCACAGCCATGTCACACAGCTCCCATTCCATGGTAGCTTTATTTTTAATTCACTGCCCCATCCCTAGTTGCCCAAGAGGAGGTGGTGATGAGCTGCCTTCATAAACCAATGCAGCCCCTCAGCTACAAAGTCATGGAGTCATGTGGCTGTAAAGTGTGGACCAGTTGGTAGTCTGATCTGGGAGGTTAAATGTTTCCTCGCAGTTTTCTAAACTGCATTCACATGATCGAAGGCAGTGAGCTCCGAGGTCAGCCCAACACGGACAGTTCATACATTTATGCAAAACTCCGATTAAATTACAGCCCTGATCTGGCTAATTAGTGGTTAATGCTGAAGATCTCAGTAGAATCTAACTGGTTGCTGAGTTCAGCAACCTCCTGTCTGCCTGGAGCCTACAGTTTTACGGTCACTTGCTCACAGACTGACCAGCACTGGACCGAGACATTGCAGCCTGTGACATTCCGAATCTCTGTCAAAGTCACATGATGCCATCTGTTGATGGTAAGGTGTGGGCCTGGTCACTCACACCAATCAGATTCCAGCAAGTCGGGACTAGATTGGGTTGGGAGATCTGGTCGGCATAGACGGGTTGGACCGAAGGGTCTATTTCTATCTCTATGGCTGTATGACTCTATAAACAACCAGGAAGATACGGAATGTCATGGGGAAGTGGGGGGGGGAATACACTGAATACACTGGGAAGGAGCTGCCACTGACTTACCCCCGACTCCTCCATCTTGAATGGTCAACATCGTGCCAGTGAGACCGAGGGTAACCGTGAACAGGGTAGGTCGGTATCGGAAATGAGATTCCATCCCTGCAGGGAACAGAAAACAATGAGAACCTTCACCAGCAGGAAACAGACTTTTCAGCCCATTCAATCTGCTGTCCAATTCAGTACAATGGGGGCTCAACCTGGATTTCAACTCCAATTTCCCCCAATATAACCCCCAAATCTGCTGATTCTCTCAGATATACAATCTCTGTCTGTCTGCCTAAAACATATTCCTCAACAAGAATTCACAACTCTCTGGGCTCGAGAACTCAAAGATTGACAAGCTTCAAGTGAATACATTTCTCTTTGTCTCTGCCCTAAACAATTGGTCTTTGCCTGCGTTTTGGATTCTCCTACCAAAAAAATACAATCTATCATCTCACTGGTGTCAAACCATAGAATGCTGACAGTGCAGACAGAGGTTATTCAGCCCATCGTGTCTGCACTAACCCTCTGAATGAACCTGACTGCCATCGTCCTGCCTTTTCTGTAACGTTACACACGGTGTTGATTTAAACAATCATCCCATGCCCCTTTGCATTGTTTCAGTTGAACCTGCGTCCGTCACATCTCCAAGCAGAGCATTCCAAACCTGAACCACTCACTGGGGGAGACAGCTCTGTCTACCGTCACACCAGTTCCTTGTAAAAATTATCTTAGATTAGGGTCCACTCTCTCGCAATCTTTGTGTGAGAGGGAACATGTCTCTCTATGTGATCTGGACAGCCCCTTGTTATGTTTAAAACAATCGGCTCAGCGCTCAGCTTCCCCCTCCCTCCAAGGAAACACTCCCTATGTCTACAGTCTGTTCTCATCATGGGTCAATCTCATCCACTCAGTCATCACTCTCTCCAATTCATTCACATTCCCACTGGAGTCTGGTTCCCAACCCTGTACACAGCTGATCAGCTCAGCCCAAAATGACATCTAACACAATTACCTCAATCCTACCATACTGTCAGAGGGTCAGTGCTGAGGGAGTGGGCACTGTCGGAAGGTCAGTGCTGAGGGAGCGCCGCACTGTCGGAGGGTCGGTGCTGAGGGAGCGCCGCACTGTCGGAGGGTTGGTGCTGAGGGAGCGCCGCACTGTCGGAGGGTCGGTGCTGAGGGAGCGCCGGACTGTCGGAGGGTCAGTGCTGAGGGAGCGCCGGACTGTCGGAGGGTCAGTGCTGAGGGAGCGCCGCACTGTCGGAGGGTCAGTGCTGAGGGAGTGCCGCACTGTCGGAGGGTCAATGCTGAGGGAGCGCCGCACTGTCGGAGGGTCAATGCTGAGGGAGTGCCGCACTGTCAGAGGGTCAGTGCTGAGGGAGTGGGCACTGTCAGAGGGTCAGTGCTGAGGGAGCACCGCACTGTCGGAGGGTCAGTGCTGAGGGAGCGCCGCACTGTCGGAGGGTCAGTGCTGAGGGAGTGCCGCACTGTCGGAGGGTCAGTGCTGAAGGAGTGCCGCACTGTCGGAGGGTCAGTGCTGAGGGAGCGCCGCACTGTCGGAGGGTCGGTGCTGAGGGAGTGCCGCACTGTCGGAGGGTCAGTGCTGAGGGAGTGCCGCACTGTCGGAGGGTCAGTGCTGTGGGAGTGCCGCACTGTCGGAGGGTCGGTGCTGAGGGAGTGGGCACTGTCGGAGGGTCGGTGCTGAGGGAGTGCCGCACTGTCGGAGGGTCAATGCTGAGGGAGTGGGCACTGTCGGAGGGTCAGTGCTGAGGGAGTGTTCACTGTCGGAGGAGTATTATTTGAGTGCTGGTTTAATTCAGATCCCTCTCCTTCCTGAGGTGCTGATAAAGGATCCAATGGCAGTGTTTTGAAAAGGGCTGATGGATCTCTTCCACAATCATCATGAAGAGGAACAAAGTTTTTAAACATTAAATATGTTGTTTATTACAGCCATTTGGTGTGAAGTGTTTGTCACCTTTCAGAAACACAGTATTAACTCAGCTTCACGAGAGTATTTCACTGGTTTTGGTTGTGCTTTGGGATATCCTTTGGTTATGAAATTAGATTTGATTAGATTAGATTACTTGCAGTTTGGAAACAGACCCTTCGGCCCAACAAGTCCACACCGCCCCGCCGAAGCGCAACCCACCCAAACCCCTACATTTACCCCTTACCTAACACTACAGGCAATTTAGCATGGCCAATTCACCTGCCCTGCACATCTTTGGACTGTGGGAGGAAACCGGAACACCCGGAGGAAACCCACACAGACACGGGGAGAATGTGCAAACTCCACACAGACAGTCGCCTGAGGTGGGAATTGAACCAGGGTCTGTGGCGCTGTGAGGCAGCAGTGCTAACCACTGAGCCACTGTGCCGTCCGTATTGACCGTTAAAGTTCACATTCTTTTTGTTTTTTTCTGAAATGCCTGTTAAAATTCCATACTGACATACATTGACTCTAAAATTCCCATCTTCCTGAAACAATGTGCCTGATTGAGCTGATGTGTGGAGCTCCACTTGGGATTCATTCCCCACAGCCGTGCCCCCAGTAGCTGAGAAACTGTTACTTACGGGCCAGAGGGCATTTTCACATCCAGCGGCCGATCACAGGACAGGCAGTGGAAATGGTTGATGAGCTGTCTGTCAAAGGAACAGGCTGTTACTGACACATCGTTGCATTCTGCTCCAAACACTGAAGCAGCAAACTGGTACATTTCCAACTCCTGACAAAAGATCACAGTCCTAAAGGGGCAACCCTCCTCCTGCACAGATTACTCTCTGGCCTGCTAGATATTTGCCGCACTGTTTTAATCAGTTAGACCATTAACCTGACTCACAGAGTAATACAGATCAATACAAGGTTAAGGAATATCAGATACCAAATCTGGTGATGACATTGACATCAGGAAAGAATTGTAATCTCCATGATGAATATTCAAGTGCAGCTGTGTTACAATGGGGAACGATGGGAAATGTTGAAGCTCAGAAGGCAAAAGGACTGAGAGACGTACTTCAGCTACTGAAACCCTGACAAACGTGAAGGTGGAGGGAATGGGACTGTCAAATATTACAACTGATGTTTTGTACAATGGGTATACTCAATACAGTATACTGTGTACAAGAGGGATTCTGAAGGCAGTATAAAGACTACGTATTATATAGATGATGCCCAACATTATATAAATGTACAATATAAAAGCAAACCGAATGAGTAAAGATTAGGAACTGGTCTTGATCCTTTGGAACAAATGCAAGAAAGAAAGAGAAATCTGTCAAATTAAACCAATGAATATAATCACTCGCTGTGTGATTATCCTCCAAAACAAAATACCCATAAAGTTAATGTTTGGGGGTCCGAGAGGAGGGACATACTCTGTCTAGATTTATATAGAGGGTTTTGATTTTGTTATTTTAAAATTTTAGTTCTACATATAAATTCTCATCTTCACTAAAAGTAGAGGTATCTGCTTCTTGTATTTACTTGATTGGCTTTCACTGGAGCCTCTATTAAACTAAAATTGGGATTTTGTCGGGTTACCTTGCAATATGTAATTCTCCCAATTAATATAAAAAGGTATAAAGGTAGCTTCCAGTTCTGCTGTTCACAAACTGGCTTTCTGGAGTCGACCATCTGTGAGTTTTCTTTATGGATGGGACATGGGTTCTGGTTGTGTTTCAGTGTTTGCAATAATCACTGTAACAATGATGTCACCGAATGGGGCTGGGGGAGGGAGGAATTCTCATTCACTCACTTCCTTAGTCCTGCAGCTCCATCCTCCTCCAAACATTTATGTTTCTGCAGCTGCTTCCGAATTGATTTCCATCTATTTTCCAACTGCTTCTTCAATGGATCCAGCTCAACACGGTTAAGCTGAAAGAGACAAAGAAGGTTCAGAAACCATAAACTAGCAGCTAAAATGGAAAAACCAGCAGCTATTACAGAAAAATCAACAGCTATTACGAGACCAAGTAGCTGTTACTAAAAAGTGACTACAAAATCCAGCAGTGATTGCAAGCTCACTTATTTTATAAATCATTGCACACCAGAGCAATAAACCCGCTGACCAACGGGAAAACATTAGGAAACAGTCTGAGGATTGTGGGACATTACCTTGCAATCCATTTCTGTGGTGAGCTGTTCAAGAATACTGCCCCAGTCCTTCTCCTGCAAACAGATCTTGTTCAGAATTCCCTGAATCATCTTGTTGATCTGGTCTGTTACAGCATCAAATTGTGCGCGGCTGATATTCTGACAGGGAAAGTGATTTGCATTAGTTGCTTTGTCCCACACACCCACCCCTCCCTCGCCCTACCCATTGCCCCTAAATCCATCCGCAACTCTTCACAGCTGCAGTCATAAGCATCTGGACTGCGCCCCCAATCTCTCACTGTGACCCATTTGGGGGGAATTGGCTGATACATGAGCCCCACTCTTACTGTCTCAGAAAAAACATTTAATACAATCAAATTCGCAAATTTAGCTGCCTAATAGCCTCTAACAAAAATACTGACCAGATTTATGTTCTTAACAAGAAAGCATTTTTTATCACATGGAAATCAATATATGAATCCTCAATGTGTAACTCCACTAACTTAAACTCTGCCCCCTTCTTAAATTGCCACCTCAGACAGATAGACACAGACCGACAAACACAGATATTACGGATGAAGAGAAAGAAAATTAATGGAGTACCGATCAATAACACCACTTCACAGAATACAATGAGGTATCGCTGTCGTTTCTTCTCAGTCCCTCTGATCTCTGATTTAATACTCAAGTTCTTTCAGTCCATTGCTAAAAGCACAATAGGGTGAGTAATTCATTAATTGGTCAGGTTTTCCGTCACTGGTTAGAGGAAACAGCTCATACCAAACGGTGAGGACAGAAAAGGTTGGCTGGTTTTCAGTGGCACTGATTTGATGGGCTGAATGGCCTTTTCCAGTTTTTGTGGTTGCAGGGGAAGGTGCCGGGAGTGGAGATTGGGTTCTAGAGCATCTCCTCCACTTCCTGCTTCTCCGCCCTTGAGCCCCGCCCCTCCAATCACCACCAGGACAGAACACCACTGGTCCTCACCTATCACCCCACCAACCTCCAGATACATCGGATCATCCGCCGTCATTTCCGCCACCTCCAAACAGACCCCACCACCAGGGATATATTTCCCTCCCCTCCCCTATCAGTGTTCTGGAAAGACCACTCCCTCCGTGACTCCCTCGTCAGGTCCACACCCCCCACCAACCCAACCTCCACTCCCAGCACCTTCCCCTGCAACCGCAAAAAATGCAAAACTTGTGCCCACACCTCCCCCCTCACTTCCCTCCAAGGCCCCAAGGGATCCTTCCATATCCGCCACAAATTCACCTGCACTTCCACACACATCATTTACTGCATCTGCTGCACCCGATGTGGCCTCCTCTATATTGGGGAGACAGGCCGCCTACTTGCGGAACGTTTCAGAGAACACCTCTGGGACACCCGCACCAACCAACCCAACCGCTCCATAGCTCAACACTTTAACTCCCCCTCCCACTCCACCAAGGACATGCAGGTCCTTGGACTCCTCCAGCGCCAGACCATGGCAACACGACGCCTGGAGGAAGAGCGCCTCATCTTCCGCCTAGGAACCCTCCAACCACAAGGGATGAATGCGGATTTCTCCAGCTTCCTCATTTCCCCTCCCCCCACCTTATCTCAGTCCCAGCCCTCGGACTCAGCACCGCCTTCTTGACCTGCAATATTCTTCCTGACATCTCCGCCCCCACCCCCTCTCCAGCCTATCACCCTCACCTTAACTTCCTTCCACCTATCGCATTCCCAACGCCCCACCCCCAAGTCCCTCCTGTCTACCTTTTATCTTAGCCTGCTTAACTGTTTACACACTAACTGTCCATTTGCCCAGGAGCCAATCAGAGAGCTGCTTGGATGTTGGTAACTCCTGGCCTTCATGACCAGTCTTAATTGAAAAAACAATGAACAATGTGTCTCTGGGTGAAGCTCACAGTGAACACACATCCCCACAGGGCCTCCAACATCTTCCTCCATTACTTGAACGATGCAACAGTGTAAACACAACTCACAATGAGAGTTTCTTTCTTTATTCATTCCCGGGATGAGGGAGTTGCTGGCCAGGCAGCATTTATTGCCCTCCCTAACAGTCAACCACATTGCTGTGGGTCTGGAGTCACGTGTAGGCCAGACCAGGTAAGGATGGCAGCTTCCTTCCCTAAGGGGCATTAGTGACCCAGATGGGGTTTTCCAACAATCGATTCATCGTCAGGATTAGACTCTTAATCCCAGATATTTATTGAATTCAAATTCCACCATTTGCCATGATGGACCCAGGTCCCCAGAACGTTATCTGGGTCTCTGGATTAACATTCCCGATGAAGGGCTAATGCTTGATATGTTGATTCTCCAGCCCCTCAGATGCTGCCTGATCGGCTGTGCTTTTCCAGCCCCTTTTTTTGGTCTCTGGATTAACAGTCCAGCAATAATACCACTCGGCCATCACCCCTCAACAACTGGTTTTTAAAAATGAAGCAACACCTTCCATAGTCCTTGATTTAAACCAGCACTGTTCCCATTTTGGCTCAAAATCCAGAATAAAGCAAAATAAAAAAGATGTGGTGTTTACAATAGGGTTGACTATTCACTCAGAGCTATGTATCTGAAGTTATTGTTAGGTAAAAATATCAATACTTATCTTCTGATGTTTGTAATAAGAACATTAAAATAGTTCTCGTAAAGTGTAACATACTCTGTTTTTCTTCAAGGAGAAAGTGAGGACTGCAGGTGCTGGAGATCAGAGCTGAAAATGTGTTGCTGGAAAAGCGCAGCAGGTCAGGCAGCATCCAAGGAGCAGGAGAATCGACGTTTCGGGCATGAGCCCTTCTGAATCGCTTATCAGAAGGGCTCATGCTCGAAACGTTGATTCTCCTGTTCCTTGGATGCTGCCTGACCTGCTGCGCTTTTCCAGCAACACATTTTCAGCTCTGTGTTTTTTTTCTCTGTGATAAACTTCTGTGTTCTTTTGCAAAAGGACATTGGGAGCCTCTTGTTAATGTGTTCACTGACTGGCCTCCACAGTAAACCGAGAGAAAAAGAAATTCATGGTCTATAAGGAAGGTCGATCAGGAATTGGACTTATCCTGTATTATCAGCAGTGTAGGTATAACACAGAGAGGAGAGAGGATTACAAGGATACCAGACAGAGATGTGGACAATGAAGGGATTTACAGAAAGTAGCCAGGGACAGAAGGTCAGCAAGAGATTTAAGGTGATTGGTAGGAGAACAAATGAGGAAGCCGAGGAGAATATTAACAGAGCTGATGGCTGAGATGTGGAACACAGGGAGGCAGAAGCCGAGTCCATCAAGTTTTTCTGAAAAGAATTTAGAAGTTTCTGGGCAATACTGAAGTTAAACTGTGTTACCATGAAACACAGAGATCGTCAGTTTCTGTTTTATCTCCTGACTTTTCTCACTCTATCCCAACAAAATCACAATTTCATCTCCAAAACTGTCATCCTTTTTTAGGCTTCATCTCCAGTAACCAATGCCTGATGTGGGCAAGACAGAACAATATGTCCATTTTTAGCAATTTTTAAACACTTGAAACAGAAAAAAACATCCAGAACACTTTGTGATGAAGTGGAGGAATTGCATGTTTTGATTTTATAATAACCCTGAAAGTTTCCTATAAATAGCCCTTGCACAAAACTTGCAAGATGGCAGCAGGGTAGGACTCTGCAGTGGAGCTGGTTTGCTCAAGTTGTGTCTCATCTCCTGTTTATTTCTCCTTTTCTTCTCTTTTAAGTTTTACTAACTCCGTCCATCAGCACAGACTCAGTGTGACTGTCCCTCGGTTCCTTATGACTGTCTTACAATTCTGACAATGTCACTTCCGGAGCCTATCAGCATCAAATCATCCCCAGGTTCACACACTATTTCCCCCCCTCACCCCCACCCCACACACTAAACACACACTACACACACACACACACACTAACCCCCCCCCCACACACAGTAACACCACACACAGTAACCCCCCCCACACACACAGTAACACCACACACACACACACACACACACACACACAGACACGCACAACCCTGCCCCCACACACTAACCCCCCCCCACACACACAGTAACACCACACACACTAACCCCCCCCACACACACACACTAACCCCCCCCACACACACAGTAACACCACACACACTAACCCCCCCCACACACACAGTAACACCACACACACTAACCCCCCCCACACACACACACTAACCCCCCCCACACACACAGTAACACCACACACACTAACCCCCCCCCACACACACAGTAACACCACACACACTAACCCCCCCCACACACACACACTAACCCCCCCCCACACACACAGTAACACCACACACAGTAACCCCCCCCACACACAGTAACACCACACACAGTAACCCCCCCCCACACACACACACTAACCCACCCCACACACACAGTAACACCACACACACACACACACACAGACACGCACAACCCCCCCCCCACACACACAACCCCCCCCCACACACACACTAACCCCCCCCCACACACACACTAACCCCCCCCACACACACACACTAACCGCTCCCCACACACACACTAACCCCCCACACACACACACACTAACCCCTCCCCACACACACACTAACCCCCCACACACACACACACTAACCCCCACCACACACACAGTAACCCCCTCCCACACACACAGTAACATCACACACACACACTAACCCCCCCCCACACACACACACTAACCCCTCCCCACACACACACTAACCCCCCCCACACACACACACTAACCCCTCCCCACACACACACTAACCCCCCACACACACACACACTAACCCCCACCACACACACAGTAACCCCCTCCCACACACACAGTAACATCACACACACACACTAACCCCCCCCACACACACAGTAACACCACACACACACACTAACCCCCCCCCACACACACACACTAACCCCTCCCCACACACACACTAACCCCCCCCACACACACACACTAACCCCTCCCCACACACACACTAACCCCCCACACACACACACACTAACCCCCACCACACACACAGTAACCCCCTCCCACACACACAGTAACACCACACACACACACTAACCCCTCCCCACACACACACTAACCCCCCCCACACACACACTAACCCCACACACACACACACTAACCCCCACCACACACACAGTAACCCCTCACACACACACTAACCCCCTCCCACACACACAGTAACATCACACACACACACTAACCACCCCCACACACATACACACTTACCCCACAGACACATTAAACCCCCCACACATCCACTCAGCAACCCTCCCCACACACACCAACCCCACACCATCCCCACACACACCAACCCCACACCATCCCCACCACACACACCAGCCTCCCCATACACACACACCAACCACACACAAACACACACCAACGCGCCACACACACATACACTAACCCCCCCATACACACCAACCCCACCACACACACTTACCCCACAGACACATTAAACCCCCCACATATCCACTCAGCAACCTTCCCCACACACACACCAACCCCACACCATCCCCACACACATCAACCTCCCTACACACACCAGCCTCCCCATACACATACACCAACACACAACAATGCGCCACACACACATACACTAACCCTCCCCCATACACACCAACCCCCACACACACACCAACGCGCCACACACATTAAACCTCCCCACACACACACTAACGCCACAGATACACTAACCATCTACACAACACACAAACACACCTATTCACTCAAGACATCAGATTCTGAATAATGACTTACCCCTTCACAACATTTTCTCTCCAAACGATTCAGTGACTCATTCAAAGCCTGAAAATGGAGGAGAGGAACGACAGTGAACTCTCCATAAATAATAACCAGCTCCCTCTGTCCACAATAACCAGCCCCCCCTGCCCACAATAACCAGCCCCCCCTGCCCACAATAACCAGCCCCCTCTGTCCACAATAACCAGCCCCCTCTGTCCACAATAACCAGCTCCCCCTCTGTCCATAACAACCAGCTCCCCCGTCCATAATAACCAGCTCCCCCCGTCCATAATAACCAGCTCCCCCCGTCCATAATAACCAGCTCCCCCCGTCCATAACAACCAGCCCCCTCTGTCCATAACAACCAGCCCCCTCTGTCCATAACAACCAGCTCCCTCTGTCCATAATAACCAGCCCCCTCTGTCCACAATAACCAGCCCCCTCTGTCCACAATAACCAGCCCCCTCTGTCCACAATAACCAGCCCCCTCTGTCCACAATAACCAGCCCCCTCTGTCCACAATAACCAGCCCCCTCTGTCCACAATAACCAGCTCCCTCTGTCGGTAATAACCAGCCCCCTCTGTCGATGAGGATAGCAAATGTGGTTCCCTTGTTCAAGAAGGGGAGTAGGGATAACCCTAGTAACTATAGGCCGGTGAGTCTCACTTCTGTTGTGGGCAAAGTCTTAGAGAGAATTGTAAGGGATAGGATTTATGAACATCTGGATAGGAATAATGTGATCAAGGATAGTCAGCATGGTTTTGTAAAGGGCAGATCGTGCCTCACAAACCTTATTGAATTCTTTGAGAAGGTGACCAAGGAAGTGGACGAGGGGAAAGCGGTAGATGTGGTGTATATGGATTTTAGTAAGGCATTTGATAAGGTTCCCCATGGTAGGCTACTGCAAAAAATACGGAGGTATGGCATTGAGGGTGAGTTGGAGGTTTGGTTTAGGAATTGGCTGGCTGGAAGACGACAGAGGGTAGTAGTTGATGGTAAAGGTTCATCTTGGAGTGCCGTTACTAGCGGTGTTCCACAAGGATCTGTTTTGGGACCATTGCTGTTTGTCATTTTTATAAATGACCTGGAGGAGGGGTTAGAAGGTTGAGTGAGCAAGTTTGCGAATGATACGAAAGTCGGTGGAGTTGTTGACAGTGAGGAAGGATGTGGCAGGTTACAGCGGGATATAGATAAGCTGCAGAGCTGGGCAGAAAGGTGGCAAATGGAGTTCAATGTGGGTAAGTGTGAGGTGATTCACTTTGGTATGAGTAACAAAAAGGTGGGGTCCTGGGCTAATGGTTGGATACTTGGTAGTGTGGATGAGCAGAGGGATCTTGGTGTCCATGTACACAGATCTCTGAAAGTTGCCACCCAGGTAAATAGTGCAGTGAAGAAGGCATATGGCGTACTGGCTTTTATTGGTAGAGGAATTGAGTTCCGGAGTCCTGAGGTCATGTTGCAGTTGTATAAGACTCTGGTGCGGCCGCATCTGGAATATTGTGTGCAGTTTTGGTCGCCATACTATAGGAAGGATGTGGAGGCACTGGAACGGGTGCAGAGGAAGTTTACCAGGATGTTGCCTGGTCTGGTAGGAAGATCCTATGAGGAAAGGCTGAGGCACTTGGGGCTGTTTTCATTGGAGAAAAGAAGGTTTAGGGGTGATTTGATAGAGGTGTACAAGATGATTAGGGGTTTAGATAGGGTTGACCGTGAGAACCTTTTTCCACGTATGGAGTCAGCTATTACAAGGGGGCATAGCTTTAAATTAAGGGGTGGTAGGTATAGGACAGATGTTAGGGGTAGATTCTTTACTCAGCGAGTCGTGAGTTCATGGAATGCCCTGCCAGTAGCAGTGGTGGACTCTCCCTCTTTATGGGCATTTAAACGGGCATTGGATAGGCATATGGAGGATAGTGGGTTAGTGTAGGTTAGGTGGGCTTTGATCGGCGCAACATCGAAGGCCGAAGGGCCTGTACTGCGCTGTATTCTTCTATATTCTATAATAACCAGCTCCTTCTGTCCATAATAACCAGTTCCTTCTGTCGATAATAACCAGGTACCTCTGTTGGTAATAACCAGTACTCACTGTCGATAATAACCAGTACTCACTGTTGATAATAACCAGCTCCCTCTGTGGGTAATAACCAGTACTCACTGTCGATAATAACCAGTACTCACTGTTGATAATAACCAGCTCCCTCTGTGGGTAATAACCAGTACTCACTGTCGATAATAACCAGTACTCACTGTTGATAATAACCAGCTCCCTCTGTGGGTAATAACCAGTACTCACTGTCGATAATAACCAGTACTCACTGTCGGTAATAACCAGCTCTCTCTGTCGATAATAACCAGTACTCACTGTCGGTAATAACCAGCTCCCTTTATCAGTAATAACCAGTACTCACTGTCGATAATAACCAGCTCCCTCTGTCAATAATAACCAGCTCCTATGTCGGTAATAACCAGGACTCACTGTTGATAATAACCAGCTCCCTCTGTTGGTAATAACCAGTACTCACTGTCGGTAATAACCAGCTCCCTCTGTCGGTAATAACCAGGACTCACTGTCGATAATAACCAGCTCCCTCTGTCAATAATAAGCAGCTCCCTATGTCGGAAATAACCAGTACTCACTGTCGATAATAACCAGCTCCCTCTGTCAATAATAAGCAGTACTCAGTGTCGATAATAACCAGGACTCACTGTCGGTAATAACCAGCTCCCTCTGTCGATAATGACCAGCTCACACTGTCGGTAATAACCAGTACTCACTGTCGATAATAACCAGCTCCCTCTGTGGGTAATAACCAGCTCTCTGTCGGTAATAACCAGCTCTCTCTGTCGGTAATAACCAGCTCTCTCTGTCGGTAATAACTAGCTCCCTCTGTCAATAATAACCAGGACTCACTGTCGATAATGACCAGCTCCCTCTGTCGGTAATAACCAGCTCTCTCTGTCGATAATAACCAGGACTCACTGTCGATAATAACCAGCTCCCTCTGTCAGTAATAACCAGTACTCACGGTCGATAATAACCAGCTCCCTCTGTCGATAATAAGCAGTACTCAGTGTCGATAATAACCAGGACTCACTGTCGGTAATAACCAGCTCCCTCTGTCGATAATGATCAGCTCCCACTGTCGGTAATAACCAGTACTCACTGTCGATAATAACCAGCCCCCTCTGTCGGTAATAACCAGCTCCCACTGTCGGTAATAACCAGTACTCACTGTCGATAATAACCAGCCCCCTCTGTCGGTAATAACCAGCTCCCTCTGTCGATAATAACCAGTACTCACTGTTGATAATAACCAGCTCCCTACGTCGGTAATAACCAGGACTCACTGTTGATAATAACCAGCTCCCTCTGTCAATAATAAGCAGTAGTCACTGTCGATATTAACCAGGTCTCACTGTCGATAATAACCAGCCCCCTCTGTCGGTAGTAACCAGCTCCCTCTGTCAATAATAACCAGTACTCACTGTCGTTAATAACCAGCTCCCTCTGTCAATAATAACCAGTACTCACTGTCGGTAATAACTAGCTCCCTCTGTCAATAATAACGAATACTCACTGTCAGTAATAACTAGCTCCCTCTGTCAATAATAACCAGTACTCACTGTTGATAATGACCAGCTCCCTCTGTTGGTAATAACCAGCTCCCTCTGTCGATAATAACCAGTACTCACTGTCGATAATAACCAGCTCCCTCTGTCGATAATATCCAGCCCCCTCTGTCGGTAGTAACCAGCTCTCCCTGTCGGTAGTAACCAGCTCCCTCTGTCAATAATAACCAGTACTCACTGTCAATAATAACCAGCTCCCTCTGTCAATAATAACCAGACCCCTGTCAGTAGTAACCAGCCCCCTGTCGATTATAACCAGCCCCCTCTGTCGGTAGTAACCAGCTCCCTGTTGGTAGTAACCAGCCCCCTGTCGATTATAACCAGGCCCCTCTGTCGGTAGTAACCAGCCCCCTGTCAATTATAACCAGCCCCCTCTGTCGGTAGTAACCAGCTCCCTGTCGGTAGTAACCAGCCCCCTGTCGATTATAACCAGCCCCCTCTGTCGGTAGTAACCAGCTCCCTGTCGGTAGTAACCAGCCCCCTGTCGATTATAACCAGGCCCCTCTGTCGGTAGTAACCAGCCCCCTGTCAATTATAACCAGCCCCCTCTGTCGGTAGTAACCAGCTCCCTGTCGGTAGTAACCAGCCCCCTGTCGATTATAACCAGCCCCCTCTGTCGGTGGTGACCAGCCCCCTCTGTCGGTAGTAACCAGCCCCCTCTGTCGGTGGTGACCAGCCCCCTCTGTCGGTAGTAACCAGCCCCCTCTGTCGGTAGTAACCAGCCCCCTCTGTCGGTAGTGACCAGCCCCCTCTGTCGGTAGTGACCAGCCCCCTCTGTCGGTGGTGACCAGCCCCCTCTGTCGGTGGTGACCAGCCCCCTCTGTCGGTGGTGACCAGCCCCCATCGTGTGCGCACTGCTGGCCTGTTTTATTGCAGGTGCTGATGTGAAATGTTCTGTTGCTGCTGGAGCTGATGTTCCCCTAAGGCAGCTCCTTCATTTCTGAATTGGTTTTGTTAAAGAAGTGAATTGTGCTGTCTGTGGGAGACAGTGTGAGCACACTGGTGTGACCATTCCCTCTGACTCTGAATCTGAACATTCCCTCTGGCCCTGTTTGTGTTCAGTTTATGATGTTGCCAGGTTGGAGCAGATTTCAGGTTGGTCTCTATGTGTCACCTACCTCAATGTTCCTCTGATGGTGTTGGTCTTCCTGTAGAAGTTGGCTGGTCATTGTATTGAGTCTCTCACACTCGCCCTGAAGCTGCAGAATGTGTTTTTGCAGCTGTGTCTGCAGTTCCAGGTCCTGCAAGAATTGGAAGAGATGTAACTGGACAGGACAGTATTACACACACAGTGGATGGAGAGTGCTGTGGGAGGATGGAGACATATGCAGAGAGAAGGGACACTGGGTGACAATGTGACACAGAGATGGGTATGGGTTTGTCTGCACCCTGCCACATTATCTCACTGCTCTGGGCTGTACTTGCCTTGATGCAGAGAACAGAACATCTGAGAAGGACACAGCTTTAATCAGGAAGGGAATTGAAGGTCAGTGGGGCGGGAAAGGCTGGAAAATGGAAGTGAGGATTATCAAGTCAGCCATGATCTCAGTGAATCAAACCGACTTGCTGTGTAGAATGTTGAGAGTGTGGTGCTGGAAAAGCCCAGCAGGTAAGGCTGCAGCCGAGGAGCAGGATAGTCAATATTTCAGGAATAAGCCCTTCATTGGGAATGGATGGGTTGAATAGCCTCCATCTGCCATGGCTTAGTGATCCAGAAAGATAGAAGCAAAAAGATCAGGTCAAACTGTTTGTCAGCATGGGATAAAAATTAATACAGTCATCAGCAAAGGTACCAGGCAAAAATGAGGACTACAGATGCTGGGAACCAGACTCTAGATCAGAGTGGTGCTGGAAAAGCACAGCAGGTCAGGCAGCATCCGAGGAGCAGGAAAATCAATGCTTCAGGCGAAAGCCTTTCATCATCAGCAACAATACAACTAAGTGAATGACAACAGTAGCAGCGTTATTGGAATATTGTTGAGGGACAGAGAGCAGAAGGTGTGCCTGAACAGTTTGCATTCAAACTAAAGGAAATATAAAGTGTGGTTCAGCATTAGGCCAATGTCTGACCTGAGCTACAAGGTCCAGGGACATTTCCAAAGTTTGCAAAATTTAGGAAACATTAAAAAAAAGGGAGATGATCAGAGGAAAGCTCCAGGAACCAAACCGACCTGGCAGAATGAATAGGAAGGTGGGAGGCAACATTGGAGGCACTGAAGTTTAAATTGTGTTTTTTGTTAGAAAGAATAAAAAGAAACATCTTAAAACAGGTGGAGGACTGGAAAGCTTGTTCAGAAATCTCTGTAATCAGCAGGGAGCTCCGAAAAGGTGATGAAATCCTTGGATTTATTCAGAGACAAACAGCAATCGGAAGGATTCCCTGCTAAGTTTTGTTAAACATCGGATACTGGAGAAGCTGTGAATTTTCTCCTTGGAGCAGAAAGGAAGAAGGAGAGATTTGATCAGGATCTTCAAATAATGACTCTGTTTGGGAGAACAAATAAGGAGCCCAGTCTGTAACAGGATTGGATGCTGGGGGACAGAGACTTGGGATAAAGACTTTGGCAAAGAGGGAGATGGAAGGTTTAGCTTTCATGCCTGGAGATTTTGCTTAAATTAGATTATTAGATTTTATTGCCATCTGTACTCAAGTACCGGAATACTGGGGTACTAGAGTGCTGGGGTACAGGAGTGCAGGGGTACGGGAGTACAGGATACTGGAGTGCTGGGGTACTGGAATACAGGGGTACTGGAATACAGGGGTACTGGAATACAGGGTTATGGGGTACAGATGTGCAGGGGTACTGGGGTACTGGAGTACTAGAGTGCAGGGGTACTGGGGTACAGGAGTGCAGGGGTACTGGGGTGCAGGGGTATTGGAATACTGGAGTGCTGGGGTACTGGAGTACAGGGGTGCTGGGGTACAGGGGTGCAGGGGTACTGGGGTATTGGAGTGCTGGAGTGCTGGGGTACTGGAATACAGGGGTACTGGAATACAGGGGTACAGGGTACTAGGGTACTAGAGTGCAGGGGTACTGGGGTGCAGAAGTACTGGGGTACAGGGTTACTGGGGTACAGGGTTACTGGGGTACAGGGTTACTAGAGTGCAGGGGTACTGGGGTGCTGGGGTACTAGAGTGCAGGGGTACTGGAGTACTGGAGTGCTGAGATATTGGAGTACTGGAGTGCTGGAATAATGGGGTACTGGAGTGCTGGGGTACTGTGATATTGAGGTACTAGATTGCAGGGGTACTGGGGTACTGGAGTACAGGGTTACTAGGGTACAGGAGTGCTGGGGTACTGGAGCACTGGATACTGGAGTAGAGGGTTACTGGAGTGCTGGCATATTGGGGTACTGGAGTGCAGGGGTACTGGGGTACTGGAGTGCAGGGGTACTGGGTTACTGGAGTGCTGGGGTACTGGAGTACAGGGTTACTGGAGTGCTGGGGTACTGGAGTGCTGGGGTATAGGGGTACTAGAGTACAGGGTTACTGGGGTACAGGGGTACTGGAGTACTGGGGTACTGGAGTGCAGGTGTACTGGAGTGCTGGAATGCTGGGGTACTTGTGTACTGGATTGCACGGATACTGGGGTACTAGAATGCAGGGGTACAGGAGTACTGGGGTTCTGGAGTTTTGGAGTACTGGGGGTCTGGAGTACTGGAGTACTGGGGTACTGGAGTTCTGTGCTGCAGGGGTACTGGGGTACTGGGGCACTGTGGTTCTGGGGTACTGGAGTACTGGGGTACTGGGGTAGTAGAGTACTAGGGTACTAGAGTGCTGGGGCACTGGGGTACTGGGGTACTGGGGTTCTGTGGTACTGGGGTAGTGGAGTACTGGGGTACTAGAGTGCAGGGGTACTGGGGTACTAGAGTGCAGGGGTACTGGGGTACTGGAGTGCAGGGGTACTGGGGTACTGGAGTAATGAGGTACAGGGGTACAGAGGTTCTGGGGTAGTGGAGTACTGGGGTACTGGGGTACTAGAGTGCAGGGGTACTCGGGTACTGGAGTGCAGGGGTACTGGAGTACTGGGGTAGAGTGCAGGGGTACTGGGATACTGGAGACCTGGGGTATTGGAGTACTGGAGTGCTGGAATACTGGTGTACTGGAGCACTGGGGTACTGGGGTACAGGGGTGCAGGGGTACTGGGGTGCAGGGGTACTGGGGTGCAGGGGTACTGGGGTGCAGGGGTACTGGGGTGCAGGGGTACTGGGGTGCAGGGGTACTGGGGTAATGGTGTGCAGGGGTACTGGAGTACTGGGGTCCTGGAGTACTGGGGTCCTGGAGTACTGGGGTCCTGGAGTACTGGGGTCCTGGGGTATTGGAGTACTGGAGTGCTGGAGTGCAGGGGTACCGAAGTACTGGGGTATTGAAGTGCAGGGGTACAGGAACACTGGGGTACTGGAGTACTGGGGTACTGGAGTGCAGGGGCACAGGGTACTGGAGTACTGGGGCGCATGGGTACAGGGGTACATGGGTACAGGGGTACTGGAGTCCTGGAGTCCTGGGGTACTGGAATACTGGGGTACTGGAGTCCTGGGGTACTGGAGTCCTGGGGTACTGGAGTCCTGGGGTACTGGAGTCCTGGGGTACTGGAGTCCTGGGGTACTGGAGTCCTGGGGTACTGGAGTCCTGGGGTACTGGAATACTGGGGGACAGGGGTACTGGGGGACAGGGGTACTGGGGGACAGGGGTACTGGGGGACAGGGGTACTGGGGGACAGGGGTACTGGGGGACAGGGGTACTGGAGTACTGGAGTACTGGGGTACTGGAGTGCTGGGGTACGGGAGTAGTGGAGTAATGGGGTACTGGGGCTCTGGAGTGCAGGGGTACAGGGTACTGGGGTAGAGTGCAGGAGTACTGGGGTAGAGTGCAGGGGTAATGGAGTACAGGGGTACTGGGGAACTCGGGTACTGGGGCACTGGAGTGCAGGTGTACTGGGGTGCTGGAGTGCTGGAATGCTGGGGTATTGGAGTGCAGGGGTACTGGGGGTCTGGAGTACTGGAGTACTGGGGTGCTGGGGTACTGGAGTGCTGGGGTACTGGAGTGCTGGGGTACTGGAGTGCTGGGGTACTGGAGTGCTGGGGTACTGGGGTACTGGGGTACTAGAGTCCTGAGGTATTGGAGTACTGGAGTGCTGGAAAACTGGGGTACTGGAGTGCAGGGGTACTGGGGTACTGGGTGCTGGGATACTGGGGTAGTCCTGGGGTACTGGGGTGCTGGGATACTGGAGTCCTGGGGTACTGGAGTGCAGGGGTACTGGAGTGCAGGGGTACTGGAGTGCAGGGGTACTGGAGTGCAGGGGTACTGGAGTGCAGGGGTACTGGAGTGCTGGAGTACTGGGGTGCTGGAGTACTGGGGTGCTGGAGTACTGGGGTGCTGGAGTTCTGGGGTACTGGAGTTCTGGGGTACTGGAGTTCTGGGCTGTAGGGGTACTGGGGTATTGGGGTACTGGGGGTCTGGAGTACTGGGGTACTGGATTACTGGGGTACTGGAGTTCTGGGCTGCAGGGGTACTGGGGTGCTGGAGTGCAGGGGTGCTGGAGTGCTGGAGTGCTGGAGTGCTGGAGTGCTGGAGTGCTGGGGTGCTGGGGTGCTGGGGTGCTGGGGTGCTGGGGTGCTGGGGTGCTGGGGTGCTGGAGTGCTGGAGTGCTGGAGTACTGGGGTACTAGAGTCCTGAGGTATTGGAGTACTGGAGTGCTGGAATACTGGGGTACTGGAGTGCAGGGGTACTGGGGTACTGGGGTAAAGGGGTGCTGGGGTACGGGGTGCTGTGATACTGGGGTAGTCCTGGGGTACTGGGGTGCTGGGGTACTGGAGTGCTAGGGTGCTGGGGTACTGGAGTCCTGGGGTATTGGGGTACTGGAGTCCTGGGGTATTGGGGTACTGGAGTCCTGGGGTATTGGGGTACTGGAGTCCTGGGGTACTGGGGTACTGGAGTCCTGGGGTATTGGGGTACTGGAGTCCTGGGGTATTGGGGTACTGGAGTCCTGGGGTATTGGGGTACTGGAGTCCTGGGGTATTGGGGTACTGGGGTATTGGGTTACTGGGGTACTGGGGTCCTGGGGTCCTGGGGTACTGGGGTACTGGGGTACTGGAGTCCTGGGGTATTGGGGTACTGGAGTCCTGGGGTATTGGGGTACTGGAGTCCTGGGGTATTGGGGTACTGGAGTCCTGGGGTACTGGGGTACTGGGGTACTGGAGTCCTGGGGTATTGGGGTACTGGAGTCCTGGGGTACTGGGGTACTGGAGTCCTGGGGTATTGGGGTACTGGAGTCCTGGGGTATTGGGGTACTGGAGTCCTGGGGTATTGGGGTACTGGAGTCCTGGGGTATTGGGGTACTGGAGTCCTGGGGTATTGGGTTACTGGGGTATTGGGGTACTGGGGTCCTGGGGTACTGGGGAACTGGGGTCCTGGGGTATTGGGGTACTGGAGTCCTGGGGTATTGGGGTACTGGAGTCCTGGGGTATTGGAATGCTGGGGGACACGGGAGTTGTTTTATCTCGGGGCCAGTATCGGACCGATGTACTGAATGCACGTTCCCTGTTCAGTGGATCTTTAGCTGTCGATGGGATGTGATGTCCAGTCCAGCTCATTAGAAACCGATCATAGCTGCAGCTGAATTCCTGGACTATTGCACAGCTCTCCACTTTCCTCAGTCATGCCCGTTGTTGTGTGGAACATTTCTGCAATCCTGTTACCACACAGACACCTTCACTTGTAAAACTCTTCATCTCTATTTGTTTCCTGACTGAGGGAAAAAATAATGAGGAAGGGTCACCTGGCCCAAAACGTTCACTCTGACCTCTCTCTATAGATACTGCCAGATCTCCATCAATTTCTGTTTTTGTTTGTGAGCCATGGAGGTGGCTCTGGTCGAGTGAAGGTGGAAGTAATAGTCGATTGTGTTTAATACAGCAGCAGCTTTCCCTGCTCCATCCCAATACTGTACCTTGCCTTCTGTTGAGTCTACAAGGTTGTTAACTGTATCCTGCAGCTTCTGGAAACGTTGACACAGGTTACTGGCATCTCGACTGACATCTAAACTACAGACCGGGCAGGTGGCTTCAGTCTCCAGACCCAGGCTCATTCCCAGCAGGGCACAGGAAGAGCTCATGATTTTCTCCAGGACTGGCCCCAACTTATCCAACTGATGGGGAACACAAGACAGAATTACTTCACAGCCACATCCTGCAACAAGCAGCCATCACACCCAAGACCAGCTCCTGACGAGAAGATTGGAGCATATTCCGCTCTGAGAGCGAGTCTGAACACTCAGATGCATCAATTTTCATCACGCTGTTATAGCTCTGAACCAGGGCAACTTTAACACAGGGTTCCACTAGTGACACAGAAATATCTGACAGGGAGAGACAGTCGGTCCTGGCACTTTGTTTGTGCAAGTAAATTCCCCCTCCCCAACCCAGGGGTGACTAGATAGTGATCAGGAGCAGGAATTCTGCCTGAGTTCCCCTCTCCCCGAAATCATAACATACCGAAGAAAAGTCAGCCATTCTGCCCATCAAGTGAGGTCATGGCTGATCTGATAATCCTCCATTCTACTTTCCTGCCTTTTTCCCAAAACTTTTAACTCCTTCATTGATTAAAAATCTGTCTCTCTAAGTCCCAAATACATTTAATAAAACCCAGCTTTGACAGCCTTCTGGGATAAAGAATTCCACAGATTCAGTATCCTCTGAGTGAAGAGTCTTCAATGAGCAATGCTATCCTCTGAGATTATGTTGTCTGGTTCTATTCTCTCCCACACAGGGAAATAACCTTTCTGCGTCCACCCTCTCAGCTCCCCCATGTTTCAGTAAAGTCGCCTCACATTCTTTTAAACTCCAAAGAGTCCAGGCTGAGTCTCCTCCCTCCAAACACAGGATCAGCTGGGTGACGTTTCTCTCCAATCGCCTCCAACACCAGTTTATCTTTCCTCAGATAGGGGACTCCGATCTGCTGACAGAATCTCAGCTCTGGTCTGATCTGTGTTCCTATAGCTTAAGAAAACTGTCCCTAATCTTACCCTCTATTTCCTTTGAAATAGAGGCCAATATTTTATTTACCTTCCTTATTACCCAGTGAACTTGGATGCTAGCTTTTTTTTGATTCATGCATCAGAACTCCCCAATCCTTCTGGACTGCAGTTTTCTGCTGTCTTTGTTCATTCAAATAATATGAAGACCTGTGATTATCTCTGCAAAAATGCATAATCCCACATTTCTCCTGCACTATATCACTAGACTCACGTTACCTGTCCATATTTGTGTGGAGACTCTGTGCCATCATCACTACTTGCCTCTCCACCTGTTTTTGTGTCATCCACTAACTTGGTGATAGAACATTTTCCCTTCCTCATGAATATATATTGTACCTGGTTGTGGCTCTCGGTACTGATTGATCCTGGGGGGGGGGGTACACCATTGCAGGTTGCCATTTGAAAATGCCCCTTATCCTAACTCTGTCTTCGAACAGTTGACCAATCTTCTATCCATACTAATACATATATACAATCTCCAACACCATAAGCTCTAGTCGCATTGAGTTGCCTAATGTGGGACCTTATCAAAGATCTTTTGTAAATCAATTATATTACATCTAGTAGTTTCCCCCTGTCTACATAATCCAGAGATCACTGCATAGTGATCAGGAGCAGGATCCCTGGCTGATTTCCCCCTCTCTAACCCTGGGATTACTGCCTAGTGATGAGGAGCAGAAACATTGACTGATTTCCCTCTCTCTGCCTAACCCAGGAATCTTCTCAGGTAGACCATTTCAAAAATTCACCATCCTCTGAGTGACAATTCCCTGTGGAACTCAATTTTAAATGGCCTGCCCTTATCCTGAGACTGTGACCTTTCATTCTAAATCTGGTTCCACCAGCTGGGGGAACAATCCCATCCACATCAATCCTGTCACATCCCAGAACAATTGTGTAATTTTCAGTGAGATCCCGCTCATTCTTTGGAACAGTAGGTTAATCTGTTGACCCTCCAGTGCACTCCCTCAGTGTCATTTCAATCCTTTCCTTTGATGATGAGACTGAACTGAACACACTCCTCTAGGAGAGCTCTCACTAAAACTCTAAACAATTGCAACAAGACAACCTGACCCTTGGCCTACAATCCCTTTCTGAAGAAGGTCAACAGACTATTTGCCTTCTGAATGGTTTGACAGCTCCGCAGCAGAGACTCAGGTAAAGGATACCCAGGTCCCTTAGAACATTCACACTTGCCAATCTCTTGCTACTAAAGAATATTCTGCCCCCATAAACTCTACTGTTGCTCCATTTACCCATGACACCCCATGATTTTTCCATGTTTTTCCTTTATATCCCACTGTTCCCCAAAGCCCAGTTTTCTGACCTGTTTCTGCATCTCGCCCCGGTCTTTGCTGCTTGTTTGCTGAAATTTGCGTATTTCTTTCAATTCCTCATCAATATTTTTCACCATGTCCCTGATTGGAAAAAAAGAGATTAAATAATCAAAAGATGCTTCCATGAAAGCTGATTAAAACAAACCAATTATAATCAGATCAAAATGGAACAGAAATAAACACAAAATGCAAGGGGAATACAGCAGTATGTGTGCAGAGAGGAACAGAGTTAACATTTCAGTTTGGTGTGGCTCTTCGTCACAGCTGGAAAGATGGGTCTAAAATCTGAAATCCCCACAAAGCACATGACTTAAAAACTGTGATTGTAAAGAGTATTTAACAGAGAGGCAAAGGCCAGAGTTTTATTGGAACTGAAGAGGTCCCACCTCTGAGAGGGAGGGCTTGGCTCAATGTAAGGCAGGTGGTGGGAGTGGCCTGGGGCTTACAAGGCTATCTCATCTTTGGTGGACAATGAATTGGTGACTTTAGCAAGGCTTTCCACAGTATTCCACAAGGTTTCTTCAGTAAGGTTAGATCACACAGGATCTAAGGAGAGTTGGCCAGCTGGCTACAAAATTATCTCCTACCTCCAAGCCAGAGGGTAGTGGTGGAGGGTTGTATTTCGGACTGGGAGGCCCGTGATCAGTGGTGTACCACAAGGATGGGTTCTGGGACCACTATTGTTTGTCATTTATATAAATGATTTGGATGAGAATATAAGAGGGATGGTTTGTACGTTTGCAGATGGCACTAGAATTGGTGATATAGTGGACAGTGCAGAAGGCTATCTAAGATTTTGGACAGATCGTGATTAAATGGGCTGAGAAGTGGCAGATAGAGTTTAATCTCAATAAATGCAAGGTGTTGTATTTTAGTAAGGCAACCTAGAGCAGGACTAACTCAGTTGATGGTAGGGCCCAGGGGAGTGTGGTTGAACAGAGGGACCCAGAGGTGCAGGTTCACATGGAGTTGCACATAGACAGGGTGGTGAAGACGGCATTTGGTACACATGCCTTTATTACTCAGACCATTGCATATCAGAGTGAGAATATCATGTTACCGCTGTACAGGACATTGGTGAGGCCACTTTTGGAATACTGTGTACAGTTCGTGTCTACCTGCATGTTGTTAAACTAGAATGGGTGCAGAATGCAGACAAAAACCAAAGGTATGACTGCATCACAAAGCTACTATGTCCACCACAAAGCTGCTATGTCCACCACAAAGCTGCTATGTCCACCACAAAGCTGCTATGTCCACCACAAAGCTACTATGTCCACCACAAAGCTACTATGTCCACCACAAAGCTGCTATGTCCATCACAAAGCTACTATGTCCACCACAAAGCTGCTATGTCCATCACAAAGCTACTATGTCAATCACAAAGCTGCTATGTCCACCACAAAGCTGCTATGTCCATCACAAAGCTACTATGTCCACCACAAAGCTACTATGTCCACCACAAAGCTGCTATGTCCATCACACAGCTGCTATGTCCACCACAAAGCTGCTATGTCCACCACAAAGCTGCTATGTCCATCAACTTTCGGGACAGCTGATTTTCCCAAGTAGCCATTAACAGTCAACTATGCTCCCAATAATGATGGAGTGTTCGTCATCCATGTGCCAGGTGGGTCAGACTCACCCACCAGATCCTGACTCCAGTAAGAATAGCTACAGACCACACTACAGATCACACACAGACCAAGTCCTGAACTATGAAAGCAACCACCCCAACACACACAAACGAAGTTGCATCAGGACACTATTCAAAAGGGCCACAACACACTGCAGCACACCAGAACTACAAAAAGAGGACGAGGAACACCTGTACAATGTATTCACCAAAAACGGATACCCTCGCAATTTCATCAACAGATGCCTAAGGGAGAGACAACGGAACGAGGACATGCCGCAACCCAAAAGACTAGCCACACTACCATACATCAGGAGCATTTCTGAACTGACAGCCAGACTACTGCGACCACTAGGACTCATAACAGCACACAAACCAACAGCCACGCTCAGACAACAACTCACCAGAACGAAGGACCCGATACCCAACATGAGCAAAACCAATGTAGTGTATAAAA